>NW_023367148.1:0-49558 GCF_902167145.1 Zea mays
TGGCCATTGATCATCGACCAGAGGCTCGTACACCTCACCCCACATATGTTTCCTTTCCATAGATCACATTTTTGGATTTCTGGTGGAGACCATTTCTTGGTCAAAAATCCGTAGGTGTTAGGCTTCGGTATTATTGTAAATGGTCATTCATGGCTATTTTCGACAAAAATGGGGGTTGTGTGGCCATTGATCATCGACCAGACGCTCATACACCTCACCCCACATATGTTTCCTTGCCATAGATCACATTCTTGGATTTCTGGTGGAGACCATTTCTTGGTCAAAAATCCGTAGGTGTTAGCCTTCGTATTATTGAAAATGGTCGTTCATGGCTATTTTCGACAAAAATGGGGGTTGTGTGGCCATTGATCATCGACCAGAGGCTCATACACCTCACCCCACATATGTTTCCTTGCCATAGATCACATTCTTGGATTTCTGGTGGAGACCATTTCTTGGTCAAAAATCCGTATGTGTTAGCATTCGGTATTATTGAAAATGGTCGTTCATGTCTATTTTCGACAAAAATGGGGGTTGTGTGGCCATTGATCATCGACCAGACGCTCATACACCTCACCCCACATATGTTTCCTTGCCATAGATCACATTCTTGGATTTCTGGTGGAGACCATTTCTTGGTCTAAAATCCATAGGTGTTAGCCTCTAGTATTATTGAAAATGGTCACTCATGGCTATTTTCAAGGTCGCTCATGGCTATTTTCATAAAAAATGGGGGTTGTGTGGCCATTTATCATCGACTAGAGGCTCATAAACCTCGCCCCACATATGTTTCCTTGCCATAGATCACATTCTTGGATTTCTGGTGGAGACTATTTCTTGGTTAAAAACTCGTACGTGTTAGCCTTCGGTATTATTGAAAATGGTCGTTCATGGCTATTTTCGGCAAAATGGGGGTTGTGTGGCCATTCATTATCGACCAGAGGCTCGTACACCTCACCCCACATATGTTTCCTTGCCATAGATCACATTCTTGGATTTCTGGTGGAGACCATTTCTTGGTCAAAAATCCGTACGTGTTAGCCTTTGGTATTTTTGAAAATGGTCATTCATGGCTATTTTCGACAAAAATGGGGGTTGTGTGGCCATTGATCTTCGACCAGAGGCTCATACACCTCACTACACATATGTTTCCTTGCCATAGATCACATTCTTGGATTTATGGTGGAGACCATTTCTTGGTCAAAAATCCGTAGGTGTTAGCCTTCAGTGTCATTGAAAATGGTCGTTCATGGCTATTTTCGACAAAAATTAGGGTTGTGTGGCCATTGATCGTCGACCAGAGGCTCATACACCTCACCCCACATATGTTTCCTTGCCATAGATCACATTCTTGGATTTCTGGTGGAGACCATTTTTTGGTCAAAAATCCGTAGGTGTTAGCCTTCGGTATTATTGAAAATGGTCGTTCATGGCTATTTTCGACAAAAATGGGGGTTGTGTGGCCATTGATCATCGACCAGACGCTCATACACCTCACCCCACATATGTTTCCTTGCCATAGATCACATTCTTGGATTTCTGGTGGAGACCATTTATTGGTCTAAAATCCGTAGGTGTTATCCTCTAGTATTATTGAAAATGGTCGCTCATGGCTATTTTCAAGGTCGCTCATGGCTATTTTCATAAAAAATGGGGGTTGTGTGGCCATTTATCATCGACTAGAGGCTCATAAACCTCACCCCACATATGTTTCCTTGCCATAGATTACATTCTTGGATTTCTGGTGGAAACCATTTCTTGGTTAAAAACTTGTACGTGTTAGCCTTCGGTATTATTGAAAATGGTCATTCATGGCTATTTTCGGCAAAATGGGGGTTGTGTGGCCATTGATCATCAACCAGAGGCTCGTACACCTCACCCCACATATGTTTCCTTGCCATAGATCACATTCTTGGATTTTTGGTGGAGACCATTTCTTGGTCAAAAACTCGTACGTGTTGGCCTTCGGTATTATTGAAAATGGTCGTTCATGGCTATTTTCGGCAAAATGGGGGTTCTGCGGCCATTGATCATCGACCAAAGGCTCGTACACCTCACCCCACATATGTTTCCTTTCCATAGATCACATTCTTGGATTTCTGGTGGAGACCATTTCTTGGTCAAAAATCCGTAGGTGTTAGCCTTCGGTATTATTGTAAATGGTCATTCATGGCTATTTTCGACAAAAATGGGGGTTGTGTGGCCATTGATCATCGACCAGACGCTCATACACCTCACCCCACATATGTTTCCTTGCCATAGATCACATTCTTGGATTTCTGGTGGAGACCATTTCTTGGTCAAAAATCCATAGGTGTTAGCCTTCAGTATTATTGAAAATGGTCGTTCATGGCTATTTTCGACAAAAATGGGGGTTGTGTGGCCATTGATCATCGACCAGAGGCTCATACACCTCACCCCACATATGTTTCCTTGCCATAGATCACATTCTTGGATTTCTGGTGGAGACCATGTCTTGGTCAAAAATCCGTAGGTGTTAGCCTTCGGTATTATTGAAAATGGTCGTTCATGGCTATTTTCGACAAAAATGGGGGTTGTGTGGCCATTGATCATCGACCAGACGCTCATACACCTCACCCCACATATGTTTCCTTGTCATAGATCACATTCTTGGATTTCTGGTGGAGACCATTTCTTGGTCTAAAATCCATAGGTGTTAGCCTCTAGTATTATTGAAAATGGTCGCTCATGGCTATTTTCAAGGTCGCTCATGGCTATTTTCATAAAAAATGGGGGTTGTGTGGCCATTTATCATCGACTAGAGGCTCATAAAACTCGCCCCACATATGTTTCCTTGCCATAGATCACATTCTTGGATTTCTGGTGGAGACCATTTCTTGGTTAAAAACTCGTACGTGTTAGCCTTCGGTATTATTGAAAATGGTCGTTCATGGCTATTTTCGGCAAAATGGGGGTTGTGTGACCATTCATTATTGACCAGAGGCTCGTACACCTCACCCCACATATGTTTCCTTGCCATAGATCACATTCTTGGATTTCTGGTGGAGACCATTTCTTGGTCAAAAATCCGTACGTGTTAGCCTTTGGTATTTTTGAAAATGGTCATTCATGGCTATTTTCGACAAAAATGGGGGTTGTGTGGCCATTGATCTTCGACCAGAGGCTCATACACCTCACTACACATATGTTTCCTTGCCATAGATCACATTCTTGGATTTATGGTGGAGACCATTTCTTGGTCAAAAATCCGTAGGTGTTAGCCTTCAGTGTCATTGAAAATGGTCGTTCATGGCTATTTTCGACAAAAATTAGGGTTGTGTGGCCATTGATCGTCGACCAGAGGCTCATACACCTCACCCCACATATGTTTCCTTGCCATAGATCACATTCTTGGATTTCTGGTGGAGACCATTTCTTGGTCAAAAATCCGTAGGTGTTAGCCTTCGGTATTATTGAAAATGGTCGTTCATGGCTATTTTCGACAAAAATGGGGGTTGTGTGGCCATTGATCATCGACCAGACGCTCATACACCTCACCCCACATATGTTTCCTTGCCATAGATCACATTCTTGGATTTCTGGTGGAGACCATTTCTTGTTCTAAAATCCGTAGGTGTTAGCCTCTAGTATTATTGAAAATGGTCGCTCATGGCTATTTTCAAGGTCGCTCATGGCTATTTTCATAAAAAATGGGGGTTGTGTGGCCATTTATCATCGACTAGAGGCTCATAAACCTCACCCCACATATGTTTCCTTGCCATAGATTACATTCTTGGATTTCTGGTGGAAACCATTTCTTGGTTAAAAACTCGTACGTGTTAGCCTTCGGTATTATTGAAAATGGTCATTCATGGCTATTTTCGACAAAATGGGGGTTGTGTGGCCATTGATCATCAACCAGAGGCTCGTACACCTCACCCCACATATGTTTCCTTGCCATAGATCACATTCTTGGATTTCTGGTGGAGACCATTTCTTGGTTAAAAATTCGTACGTGTTAGCCTTTGGTATTTTTGAAAATGGTCATTCATGGCTATTTTCGACAAAAATGGGGGTTGTGTGGCCATTGATCATC
The DNA here is from genome assembly GCF_902167145.1 of Zea mays. Classification (NCBI taxonomy): domain Eukaryota; kingdom Viridiplantae; phylum Streptophyta; class Magnoliopsida; order Poales; family Poaceae; genus Zea; species Zea mays. The sequence goes on from NW_023367148.1 coordinate 4,058, forward strand.
GACTAGAGGCTCATACACCTCACCCCACATATGTTTCCTTGCCATAGATCACATTCTTCGATTTCTGGTGCAGACATTTCTTGGTCAAAAATCCGTAGGTGTTAGCCTTCGGTATTATTGTAAATGGTCGTTCATGGCTATTTTCGACAAAAATGGGGGTTGTGTGGCCATTGATCATCGACCAGACGCTCATACACCTCACCCCACATATGTTTCCTTGCCATAGATCACATTCTTGGATTTCTGGTGGAGACCATTTCTTGGTCTAAAATCCGTAGGTGTTAGCCTCTAGTATTATTGAAAATGGTCGCTCATGGCTATTTTCAAGGTCGCTCATGGCTATTTTCATAAAAAATGGGGGTTGTGTGGCCATTTATCATCGACTAGAGGCTCATAAACCTGACCCCACATATGTTTCCTTGCCATAGATTACATTCTTGGATTTCTGGTGGAAACCATTTCTTGGTTAAAAACTCGTACGTGTTAGCCTTCGGTATTATTGAAAATGGTCATTCATGGCTATTTTCGGCAAAATGGGGGTTGTGTGGCCATTGATCATCGACTAGAGGCTCATACACCTCACCCCACATATGTTTCCTTGCCATAGATCACATTCTTGGATTTCTGGTGGAGACCATTTCTTGGTCAAAAATCCGTAGGTGTTAGCCTTTGGTATTATTGAAAATGGTCGTTCATGGCTATTTTCGACAAAAATGGGGGTTGTGTGGCCATTGATCATCGACTAGAGGCTCATACACCTCACCCCACATATGTTTCCTTGCCATAGATCACATTCTTGGATTTCTGGTGGAGACCATTTCTTGGTCAAAAATCCGTAGGTGTTAGCCTTCGGTATTATTGAAAATGGTCGTTCATGGCTATTTTCGACAAAAATGGGGGTGTGTGGCCATTGATCATCGACCAGATGCTCATACACCTCACCCCACATATGTTTCCTTGCCATAGATCACATTCTTGGATTTCTGGTGTAGACCATTTCTTGGTCTAAAATCCGTAGGTCTTAGCCTCTAGTATTATTGAAAATGGTCGCTCATGGCTATTTTCATAAAAAATGGGGGTTGTGTGGCCATTTATCATCACCTAGAGGCTCATAAACCTCACCCCACATATGTTTCCTTGCCATAGATCACATTCTTGGATTTCTGGTGGAGACCATTTCTTGGTTAAAAACTCTTACGTGTTAGCCTTCGGTATTATTGAAAATGGTCGTTCATGGCTATTTTCGGCAAAATGGGGGTTGTGTGGCCATTGATCATCGACCAGACGCTCATACACCTCACCCCACATATGTTTCCGTGCCATAGATCACATTCTTGGATTTCTGGTGGAGACCATTTCTTGGTCTAAAATCCGTAGGTGTTAGGCTCTAGTATTATTGAAAATGGTCGCTCATGGCTATTTTCAAGGTCGCTCATGGCTATTTTCATAAAAAATGGGGGTTGTGTGGCCATTTATCATCGACTAGAGGCTCATAAACCTGACCCCACATATGTTTCCTTGCCATAGATTACATTCTTGGATTTCTGGTGGAAACCATTTCTTGGTTAAAAACTCGTACGTGTTAGCCTTCGGTATTATTGAAAATGGTCATTCATGGCTATTTTCGGCAAAATGGGGGTTGTGTGGCCATTGATCATCGACCAGAGGCTCATACACCTCACCCCACATATGTTTCCTTGCCATAGATCACATTCTTGGATTTCTGGTGGAGACCATTTCTTGGTCAAAAATCCGTAGGTGTTAGCCTTTGGTATTATTGAAAATGGTCGTTCATGGCTATTTTCGACAAAAATGGGGGTTGTGTGGCCATTGATCATCGACTAGAGGCTCATACACCTCACCCCACATATGTTTCCTTGCCATAGATCACATTCTTGGATTTCTGGTGGAGACCATTTCTTGGTCAAAAATCCGTAGGTGTTAGCCTTCGGTATTATTGAAAATGGTCGTTCATGGCTATTTTCGACAAAAATGGGGGTGTGTGGCCATTGATCATCGACCAGATGCTCATACACCTCACCCCACATATGTTTCCTTGCCATAGATCACATTCTTGGATTTCTGGTGGAGACCATTTCTTGGTCTAAAATCCGTAGGTCTTAGCCTCTAGTATTATTGAAAATGGTCGCTCATGGCTATTTTCATAAAAAATGGGGGTTGTGTGGCCATTTATCATCACCTAGAGGCTCATAAACCTCACCCCACATATGTTTCCTTGCCATAGATCACATTCTTGGATTTCTGGTGGAGACCATTTCTTGGTTAAAAACTCGTACGTGTTAGCCTTCGGTATTATTGAAAATGGTCGTTCATGGCTATTTTCGGCAAAATGGGGGTTGTGTGGCCATTGATCATCGACTAGAGGATCATACACCTCACCCCACATATGTTTCCTTGCCATAGATCACATTCTTGGATTCCTGGTGGAGACCATTTCTTGGTCAAAAATCCATACGTGTTAGCCTTTGGTATTTTTGAAAATGGTCATTCATGGCTATTTTCGACAAAAATGGGGGTTGTGTGGCCATTGATCATCGACTAGAGGCTCATACACCTCACCCCACATATGTTTCCTTGCCATAGATCACATTCTTGGATTTCTGGTGGAGACCATTTCTTGGTCAAAAATCTGTAGGTGTTAGCCTTCGGTATTATTGAAAATGGTCGTTCATGGCTATTTTCGACAAAAATGGGGGTTGTGTGGCCATTGATCATCGACCAGACGCTCATACACCTCACCCCACATTTGTTTCCTTGCCATAGATCACATTCTTGGATTTCTGGTGGAGACCATTTCTTGGTCTAAAATCCGTAGGTGTTAGCCTCTAGTATTATTGAAAATGGTCGCTCATGGCTATTTTCAAGGTCGCTCATGGCTATTTTCATAAAAAATGGGGGTTGTGTGGCCATTTATCATCGACTAGAGGCTCATAAACCTCACCCCACATATGTTTCCTTGCCATAGATTACATTCTTGGATTTCTGGTGGAAACCATTTCTTGGTTAAAAACGCGTACGTGTTAGCCTTCGGTATTATTGAAAATGGTCATTCATGGCTATTTTCGGCTAAATGGGGGTTGTGTGGCCATTGATCGTCGACCTGAGGCTCATACACCTCACCCCACATATGTTTCCTTGTCGTAGATCACATTCTTGGATTTCTGGTGGAGACCATTTCTTGGTCAAAAAACCGTAGGTGTTAGCCTTCGATATTATTGAAAATGGTCGTTCATGGCTATTTTCGACAAAAATGGGGGTTGTGTGGCCATTGATCATCGACCAGAGGCTCATACACCTCACCCCACATATGTTTCCTTGCCATAGATCACATTCTTGGATTTCTGGTGGAGACCATTTCTTGGTCAAAAACTCGTACGTGTTAGCCTTCGGTATTATTGAAAATGGTCGTTCATGGCTATTTTCGGCAAAATGGGGGTTCTGTGGCCATTGATCATCGACCAGAGGCTCGTACACCTCACCCCACATATGTTTCCTTGCCATAGATCACATTCTTGGATTTCTGGTGGAGACCATTTCTTGGTCAAAAATCCGTAGGTGTTAGCCTTCGGTATTATTGAAAATGGTCGTTCATGGCTATTTTCGGCAAAATGGGGGTTCTGTGGCCATTGATCATCGACCAGAGGCTCGTACACCTCACCCCACATATGTTTCCTTGCCATAGATCACATTCTTGGATTTCTGGTGGAGACCATTTCTTGGTCAAAAATCCGTAGGTGTTAGCCTTCGGTATTATTGAAAATGGTCGTTCATGGCTATTTTCGACAAAAATGGGGGTTGTGTGGCCATTGATCATCGACCAGAGGCTCATACACCTCACCCCACATATGTTTCCTCGCCATAGATCACATTCTTGGATTTCTGGTGGAGACCATTTCTTGGTCAAAAATCCGTAGGTCTTAGCCTCTAATATTATTGAAAATGGTCCATCATGGCTATTTTCGGCAAAATGGGGGTTCTGTGGCCATTGATCGTCGACCAGAGGCTCATACACCTCACCCCACATATGTTTCCTTGTCGTAGATCACATTCTTGGATTTCTGGTGGAGACCATTTCTTGGTCAAAAATCTGTAGGTGTTAGCCTTCGATATTATTGAAAATGGTCGTTCATGGCTATTTTCGACAAAAATGGGGGTTGTGTGGCCATTGATCATCGACCAGAGGCTCATACACCTCACCCCACATATGTTTCCTTGCCATAGATCACATTCTTGGATTTCTGGTGGAGACCATTTCTTGGTCAAAAATCTGTAGGTGTTAGCCTTCGGTATTATTGAAAATGGTCGTTCATGGCTATTTTCGACAAAAATGGGGGTTGTGTGGCCATTGATCATCGACCAGACGCTCATACACCTCACCCCACATATGTTTCCTTGCGATAGATCACATTCTTGGATTTCTGGTGGAGACCATTTCTTGGTCTAAAATCCGTAGGTGTTAGCCTCTAGTATTATTGAAAATGGTCGCTCATGGCTATTTTCAAGGTCGCTCATGGCTATTTTCATAAAAAATGGGGGTTGTGTGGCCATTTTCATCGACTAGAGGTTCATAAACCTCACCCCACATATGTTTCCTTGCCATAGATCACATTCTTGGATTTCTGGTGGAGACCATTTCTTGGTCAAAAATCCGTACGTGTTAGCCTTTGGTATTTTTGAAAATGGTCGTTCATGGCTTGGTCGATGATCAATGGCCACACAACCCCCATTTTTTATGAAAATAGCCATGAGCGACCATTTTCAATAATACTAGAGGCTAAGACCTACGGATTTTTGACCAAGAAATGGTCTCCACCAGAAATCCAAGAATGTGATCTATGGCAAGGAAACATATGTGGGGTGAGGTGTATGAGCCTCTCGTCGATGATCAATGGCCACACAACCCCCATTTTTGTCGAAAATAGCCATGAATGACCATTTACAATAATACCGAAGGCTAACACCTACGGATTTTTGACCAAGAAATGGTCTCCACCAGAAATCCAAGAATGTGATCTATGGCAAGGAAACATATGTGGGGTGAGGTGTATGAGCCTATGGTCGATGATCAATGGCCACACAACCCCCATTTTTGTCGAAAATAGCCATGAACGACCATTTTCAATAATATCGAAGGCTAACACTTACGGATTTTTGACCAAGAAATGGTCTCCACCAGAAATCCAAGAATGTGATCTACGACAAGGAAACATATGTGGGGTGAGGTGTATGAGCCTCTGGTCGACGATCAATGGCCACACAACCCCCATTTTTATGAAAATAGCCATGAGAGACCATTTTCAATAATACTAGAGGCTAAGACCTACGGATTTTTGACCAAGAAATGGTCTCCACCAGAAATCCAAGAATGTGATCTATGGCAAGGAAACATATGTGGGGTGAGGTGTATGAGCCTCTTGTCGATGATCAATGGCCACACAACCCCCATTTTTGTCGAAAATAGCCATGAATGACCATTTACAATAATACCGAAGGCTAACACCTACGGATTTCTGACCAAGAAATGGTCTCCACCAGAAATCCAAGAATGTGATCTATGGCAAGGAAACATATGTGGGGTGAGGTGTATGAGCCTCTAGTCGATGATCAATGGCCACACAACCCCCATTTTTGTCGAAAATAGCCATGAATGACCATTTTCAAAAATACCAAAGGCTAACACGTACGGATTTTTGACCAAGAAATGGTCTCCACCAGAAATCCAAGAATGTGATCTATGGCAAGGAAACATATGTGGGGTGAGGTGTATGAGCCTCTGGTCGATGATCAATTGCCACACAACCCCCATTTTGTCGAAAATAGCCATGAACGACCATTTTCAATAATACCGAAGGCTAACACTTACGGATTTTTGACCAAGAAATGGTCTCCACCAGAAATCCAAGAATGTGATCTACGACAAGGAAACATATGTGGGGTGAGGTGTATGAGCCTCTGGTCGACGATCAATGGCCACACAACCCCTATTTTGCCGAAAATAGCCATGAATGACCATTTTCAATAATACCGAAGGCTAACACGTACGAGTTTTTAACCAAGAAATGGTTTCCACCAGAAATCCAAGAATGTAATCTATGGCAAGGAAACATATGTGGGGTGAGGTCTATGAGCCTCTAGTCGATGATAAATGGCCACACAACCCCCATTTTTTATGAAAATAGCCATGAGCGACCTTGAAAATAGCCATGAGCGACCATTTTCAATAATACTAGAGGCTAACACCTACGGATTTTAGACCAAGAAATGGTCTCCACCAGAAATCCTAGAATGTGATCTATTGCAAGGAAACATATGGGGGGTGAGGTGGACGATCCTCTGGTCGATGATCAATGGCCGCACAACCCCCATTTTTGTCGAAAATAGCCATGAACGATCATTTACAATAATACCGAAGGCTAACACCTACGGATTTTTGACCAAGAAATGGTCTCCACCAGAAATCCAAGAATGTGATCTATGGCAAGGAAACATATGTGGGGTGAGGTTTATGAGCCTCTAGTCGATGATAAATGGCCACACAACCCCCATTTTTTATGAAAATAGCCATGAGCGACCTTGAAAATAGCCATGAGCGACCATTTTCAATAATACTAGAGGCTAACACCTACGGATTTTAGACCAAGAAATGGTCTCCACCAGAAATCCAAGAATGTGATCTATGGCAAGGAAACATATGTGGGGTGAGGTGTATGAGCGTCTGGTCGATGATCAATGGCCACACAACCCCCATTTTTGTCGAAAATAGCCATGAACGACCATTTTCAATAATACCGAAGGCTAACACCTACGGATTTTTGACCAAGAAATGGTCTCCACCAGAAATCCAAGAATGTGATCTATGGCAAGGAAACATATGTGGGGTGAGGTGTATGAGCCTCTAGTCGATGATCATTGGCCACACAACCCCCATTTTTGTCGAAAATAGCCATGAACGACCATTTTCAATAATATCGAAGGCTAACACCTACGGATTTTTGACCAAGAAATGGTCTCCACCAGAAATCCAAGAATGTGATCTACGACAAGGAAACATATGTGGGGTGAGGTGTATGAGCCTCTGGTCGACGATCAATGGCCACACAACCCCCATTTTGCCGAAAATAGCCATGAATGACCATTTTCAATAATATCGAAGGCTAACACCTACGGATTTTTGACCAAGAAATGGTCTCCACCAGAAATCCAAGAATGTGATCTACGACAAGGAAACATATGTGGGGTGAGGTGTATGAGCCTCTGGTCGACGATCAATGGCCACACAACCCCCATTTTGCCGAAAATAGCCATGAATGACCATTTTCAATAATACCGAAGGCTAACAGGTACGAGTTTTTAACCAAGAAATGGTTTCCACCAGAAATCCAAGAATGTAATCTATGGCAAGGAAACATATGTGGGGTGAGGTGTATGAGCCTCTAGTCGATGATAAATGGCCACACAACCCCCATTTTTATGAAAATAGCCATGAGCGACCTTGAAAATAGCCATGAGCGACCATTTTCAATAATACTAGAGGCTAACACCTACGGATTTTGGACCAAGAAAAGGTCTCCACCAGAAATCCAAGAATGTGATCTATGGCAAGGAAACATATGTGGGGTGAGGTGTATGAGCGTCTGGTCGATGATCAATGGCCACACAACCCCCATTTTTGTCGAAAATAGCCATGAACGACCATTTTCAATAATACCGAAGGCTAACACCTACGGATTTTTGACCAAGAAATGGTCTCCACCAGAAATCCAAGAATGTGATCTATGGCAAGGAAACATATGTGGGGTGAGGTGTATGAGCCTCTAGTCGATGATCAATGGCCACACAACCCCCATTTTTGTCGAAAATAGCCATGAATGACCATTTTCAAAAATACCAAAGGCTAACACGTACGGATTTTTGACCAAGAAATGGTCTCCACCAGAAATCCAAGAATGTGATCTATGGCAAGGAAACATATGTGGGGTGAGGTGTACGAGCCTCTGGTCGATGATCAATGGCCACACAACCCCCATTTTTGTCGAAAATAGCCATGAATGACCATTTTCAATGATACCGAAGGCTAACACGTACGAGTTTTTAACCAAGAAATGGTTTCCACCAGAAATCCAAGAATGTAATCTATGGCAAGGAAACATATGTGGGGTGAGGTGTATGAGCCTCTGGTCGATGATCAATGGCCACACAGCCCCCATTTTTTATGAAAATAGCCATGAGCGACCATTTTCAATAATACTAGAGGCTAAGACTTACGGATTTTTAACCAAGAAATGGTCTCCACCAGAAATCCAAGAATCTGATCTACGACAAGGAAACATATGTGGGGTGAGGTGTATGAGCGTCTGGTCGACGATCAATGGCCACACAACCCCCATTTTTGTCGAAAATAGCCATGAACGACTATTTTCAATAATACCAAAGGCTAACACCTACGGATTTTTGACCAAGAAATGGTCGGGGTGAGGTTTACGAGCCTCTGGTCGATGATCAATGGCCACACAACCCCCATTTTTTATGAAAATAGCCATGAGCGACCTTGAAAATAGCCATGAGCGACCATTTTCAATAATACTAGAGGCTAACACCTACGGATTTTAGACCAAGAAATGGTTTCCACCAGAAATCCAAGAATGTGATCTATGGCAAGGAAACATATGTGGGGTGAGGTGTATGAGCCTCTGGTCGACGATCAATGGCCACACAACCCCCATTTTGCCGAAAATAGCCATGAATGACCATTTTCAATAATACCGAAGGCTAACACCTACGGATTTTTGACCAAGAAATGGTCTCCACCAGAAATCCAAGAATGTGATCTATGGCAAGGAAACATATGTGGGGTGAGGTGTATGAGCCTCTGGTCGACGATCAATGGCCACACAACCCTAATTTTTGTCGAAAATAGCCATGAACGACCATTTTCAATGACACTGAAGGCTAACACCTACGGATTTTTGACCAAGAAATGGTCTCCACCATAAATCCAAGAATGTGATCTATGGCAAGGAAACATATGTGTAGTGAGGTGTATGAGCCTCTGGTCGAAGATCAATGGCCACACAACCCCCATTTTTGTCGAAAATAGCCATGAATGACCATTTTCAAAAATACCAAAGGCTAACACATTCGGATTTTTGCCCAAGAAATGGTCTCCACCAGAAATCCAAGAATGTGATCTATAGCAAGGAAACATATGTGGGGTGAGGTGTATGAGCCTCTGGTCGATGATCAATTGCCACACAACCCCCATTTTGTCGAAAATAGCCATGAACGACCATTTTCAATAATACCGAAGGCTAACACCTACGGATTTTTGACCAAGAAATGGTCTCCACCATAAATCCAAGAATGTGATCTATGGCAAGGAAACATATGTGTAGTGAGGTGTATGAGCGTCTGGTCGATGATCAATGGCCACACAACCCCCATTTTTGTCGAAAATAGCCATGAACGACCATTTTCAATAATACCGAAGGCTAACACCTACGGATTTTTGACCAAGAAATGGTCTCCACCAGAAATCCAAGAATGTGATCTATGGCAAGGAAACATATGTGGGGTGAGGTGTATGAGCCTCTGGTCGATGATCAATGGCCACACAACCCCCATTTTTGTCGAAAATAGCCATGAACGACTATTTTCAATAATATCGAAGGCTAACACCTACGGATTTTTGACCAAGAAATGGTCTCCACCAGAAATCCAAGAATGTGATCTACGACAAGGAAACATATGTGGGGTGAGGTGTATGAGCCTCTGGTCGATGATCAATGGTCACACAACCTCCATTTTCAATCATACCGAAGGTTAACACGTACGGATTTTTGACCAAGAAATGGTCTCCACCAGAAATCCAAGAATGCGATCTATGGCAAGGAAACATATGTGGGGTGAGGTGTATGAGCGTCTGGTCGATGATCAATAGCCATACAACCCCCATTTTTGTCGAAAATAGCCATGAACGACCATTTTCAATAATACCGAAGGCTAACACCTACGGATTTTTGACCAAGAAATGGTCTCCACCAGAAATCCAAGAATGTGATCTACGACAAGGAAACATATGTGGGGTGAGGTGTATGAGCCTCTGGTCGACGATCAATGGCCACACAACCCCCATTTTGCCGAAAATAGCCATGAACGACCATTTTCAATAATACCGAAGGCTAACACCTACGGATTTTTGACCAAGAAATGGTCTCCACCAGTAATCCAAGAATGTGATCTATGGCAAGGAAACATATGTGGGGTGAGGTGTATGAGCCTCTAGTCGATGATCAATGGCCACACAACCCCCATTTTTGTCAAAAATAGCCATGAATGACCATTTTCAAAAATACCAAAGGCTAACACGTACAGATTTTTGACCAAGAAATGGTCTCCACCAGAAATCCAAGAATGTGATCTATGGCAAGGAAACATATGTGGGGTGAGGTGTATGAGCGTCTGGTCGATGATCAATGGCCACACAACCCCCATTTTTGTCGAAAATAGCCATGAACGACCATTTTCAATAATATCGAAGGCTAACACCTACGGATTTTTGACCAAGAAATGGTCTCCACCAGAAATCCAAGAATGTGATCTACGACAAGGAAACATATGTGGGGTGAGGTGTATGAGCCTCTGGTCGACGATCAATGGCCACACAACCCCCATTTTGCCGAAAATAACAATGAATGACCATTTTCAATAATACCGAAGGCTAACACGTACGAGTTTTTAACCAAGAAATGGTTTCCACCAGAAATCCAAGAATGTGATCTATGGCAAGGAAACATATGTGGGGTGAGGTGTATGAGCCTCTGGTCGATGATCAATGGCCACACAACCCTATTTTTTGTCGAAAATAGCCATGAACGACCATTTTCAATAATACTAGAGGCTAACACCTACGGATTTTAGACCAAGAAATGGTCTCCACCAGAAATCCAAGAATGTGATCTATGACAAGGAAACATATGTGGGGTGAGGTGTATGAGCGTCTGGTCGATGATCAATGGCCACACAACCCCCATTTTTGTCGAAAATAGCCATGAACGACCATTTTCAATAATACCGAAGGCTAACACCTACGGATTTTTGACCAAGAAATGGTCTCCACCAGAAATCCAAGAATGTGATCTATGGCAAGGAAACATATGTGGGGTGAGGTGTATGAGCCTCTGGTCGATGATCAATGGTCACACAACCTCCATTTTCAATCATACCGAAGGTTAACACGTACGGATTTTTGACCAAGAAATGGTCTCCACCAGAAATCCAAGAATGCGATCTATGGCAAGGAAACATATGTGGGGTGAGGTGTATGAGCGTCTGGTCGATGATCAATGGCCATACAACCCCCATTTTTGTCGAAAATAGCCATGAACGACCATTTTCAATAATACCGAAGGCTAACACCTACGGATTTTTGACCAAGAAATGGTCTCCACCAGAAATCCAAGAATGTGATCTACGACAAGGAAACATATGTGGGGTGAGGTGTATGAGCCTCTGGTCGACGATCAATGGCCACACAACCCCCATTTTGCCGAAAATAGCCATGAACGACCATTTTCAATAATACCGAAGGCTAACACCTACGGATTTTTGACCAAGAAATGGTCTCCACCAGTAATCCAAGAATGTGATCTATGGCAAGGAAACATATGTGGGGTGAGGTGTATGAGCCTCTAGTCGATGATCAATGGCCACACAACCCCCATTTTTGTCGAAAATAGCCATGAATGACCATTTTCAAAAATACCAAAGGCTAACACGTACAGATTTTTGACCAAGAAATGGTCTCCACCAGAAATCCAAGAATGTGATCTATGGCAAGGAAACATATGTGGGGTGAGGTGTATGAGCGTCTGGTCGATGATCAATGGCCACACAACCCCCATTTTTGTCGAAAATAGCCATGAACGACCATTTTCAATAATATCGAAGGCTAACACCTACGGATTTTTGACCAAGAAATGGTCTCCACCAGAAATCCAAGAATGTGATCTACGACAAGGAAACATATGTGGGGTGAGGTGTATGAGCCTCTGGTCGACGATCAATGGCCACACAACCCCCATTTTGCCGAAAATAGCCATGAATGACCATTTTCAATAATACCGAAGGCTAACACGTACGAGTTTTTAACCAAGAAATGGTTTCCACCAGAAATCCAAGAATGTGATCTATGGCAAGGAACCATATGTGGGGTGAGGTGTATGAGCCTCTGGTCGATGATCAATGGCCACACAACCCTATTTTTTGTCGAAAATAGCCATGAACGACCATTTTCAATAATACTAGAGGCTAACACCTACGGATTTTAGACCAAGAAATGGTCTCCACCAGAAATCCAAGAATGTGATCTATGGCAAGGAAACATATGTGGGGTGAGGTGTATGAGCGTCTGGTCGATGATCAATGGCCACACAACCCCCATTTTTGTCAAAAATAGCCATGAACGACCATTTTCAATAATACCGAAGGCTAACACCTACGGATTTTTGACCAAGAAATGGTCTCCACCAGAAATCCAAGAATGTGATCTATGGCAAGGAAACATATGTGGGGTGAGGTGTATGAGCCTCTGGTCGATGATCAATGGTCACACAACCTCCATTTTCAATCATACCGAAGGTTAACACGTACGGATTTTTGACCAAGAAATGGTCTCCACCAGAAATCCAAGAATGCGATCTATGGCAAGGAAACATATGTGGGGTGAGGTGTATGAGCGTCTGGTCGATGATCAATGGCCGCACAACCCCCATTTTTGTCGAAAATAGCCATGAACGACCATTTTCAATAATACCGAAGGCTAACACCTACGGATTTTTGACCAAGAAATGGTCTCCACCAGAAATCCAAGAATGTGATCTACGACAAGGAAACATATGTGGGGTGAGGTGTATGAGCCTCTGGTCGACGATCAATGGCCACACAACCCCCATTTTGCCGAAAATAGCCATGAACGACCATTTTCAATAATACCGAAGGCTAACACCTACGGATTTTTGACCAAGAAATGGTCTCCACCAGTAATCCAAGAATGTGATCTATGGCAAGGAAACATATGTGGGGTGAGGTGTATGAGCCTCTAGTCGATGATCAATGGCCACACAACCCCCAATTTTGTCGAAAATAGCCATGAATGACCATTTTCAAAAATACCAAAGGCTAACACGTACAGATTTTTGACCAAGAAATGGTCTCCACCAGAAATCCAAGAATGTGATCTATGGCAAGGAAACATATGTGGGGTGAGGTGTATGAGCGTCTGGTCGATGATCAATGGCCACACAACCCCCATTTTTGTCGAAAATAGCCATGAACGACCATTTTCAATAATATCGAAGGCTAACACCTACGGATTTTTGACCAAGAAATGGTCTCCACCAGAAATCCAAGAATGTGATCTACGACAAGGAAACATATGTGGGGTGAGGTGTATGAGCCTCTGGTCGACGATCAATGGCCACACAACCCCCATTTTGCCGAAAATAGCCATGAATGACCATTTTCAATAATACCGAAGGCTAACACGTACGAGTTTTTAACCAAGAAATGGTTTCCACCAGAAATCCAAGAATGTGATCTATGGCAAGGAACCATATGTGGGGTGAGGTGTATGAGCCTCTGGTCGATGATCAATGGCCACACAACCCTATTTTTTGTCGAAAATAGCCATGAACGACCATTTTCAATAATACTAGAGGCTAACACCTACGGATTTTAGACCAAGAAATGGTCTCCACCAGAAATCCAAGAATGTGATCTATGGCAAGGAAACATATGTGGGGTGAGGTGTATGAGCGTCTGGTCGATGATCAATGGCCACACAACCCCCATTTTTGTCGAAAATAGCCATGAACGACCATTTTCAATAATACCGAAGGCTAACACCTACGGATTTTTGACCAAGAAATGGTCTCCACCAGAAATCCAAGAATGTGATCTATGGCAAGGAAACATATGTGGGGTGAGGTGTATGAGCCTCTGGTCGATGATCAATGGCCACACAACCCCCATTTTTGTCGAAAATAGCCATGATCGACCATTTTCAATAATATCGAAGGCTAACACCTACGGATTTTTGACCAAGAAATGGTCTCCACCAGAAATCCAAGAATGTGATCTACGACAAGGAAACATATGTGGGGTGAGGTGTATGAGCCTCTGGTCGACGATCAATGGCCACACAACCCCCAGTTAGCCTTCGATATTATTGAAAATGGTCGTTCATGGCTATTTTCGACAAAAATGGGGGTTGTGTGGCCATTGATCATCGACCAGAGGCTCATACACCTCACCCCACATTTGTTTCCTTGCCATAGATCACATTCTTGGATTTCTGGTGGAGACCATTTCTTGGTCAAAAATCCGTACGTGTTAGCCTTCGGTATTATTGAAAATGGTCGTTCATGGCTATTTTCGGCAAAATGGGGGTTCTGTGGCCATTGATCATCGACCAGACGCTCATACACCTCACCCCACATATGTTTCCTTGCCATAGATCACATTCTTGGATTTCTGGTGGAGACCATTTCTTGGTCTAAAATCCGTAGGTGTTAGCCTCTAGTATTATTGAAAATGGTCGCTCATGGCTATTTTCAAGGTCGCTCATGGATATTTTCATAAAAAATTGGGGTTGTGTGGCCATTTATCATCGACCAGAGGCTCATAAACCTCACCCCACATATGTTTCCTTGCCATAGATTACATTCTTGGATTTCTGGTGGAAACCATTTCTTGGTTAAAAACTCGTACGTGTTAGCCTTCGATATTATTGAAAATAGTCGTTCATGGCTATTTTCGACAAAAATGGGGGTTGTGTGGCCATTGATCATCGACCAGATGCTCATACACCTCACCCCACATATGTTTCCTTGCCATAGATCACATTCTTGGATTTATGGTGGAGACCATTTCTTGGTCAAAAATCCGTAGGTGTTAGCCTTCGGTATTATTGAAAATGGTCGTTCATGGCTATTTTCGACAAAAATGGGGGTTGTGTGGCCATTGATCGTCGACCAGACGCTCATACACCTCACCCCACATATGTTTCCTTGCCATAGATTACATTCTTGGATTTATGGTGGAGACCATTTCTTGGTAAAAAATCCGTAGGTGTTAGCCTTCGGTATTATTGAAAATGGTCGTTCATGGCTATTTTCGGCAAAATGGGGGTTCTGTGGCAATTGATCATCGACCAGAGGCTCGTACACCTCACCCCACATATGTTTCCTTGCCATAGATCACATTCTTGGATTTCTGGTGGAGACCATTTCTTGGGCAAAAATCCGAATGTGTTAGCCTTTGGTATTTTTGAAAATGGTCATTCATGGCTATTTTCGACAAAAATGGGGGTTGTGTGGCCATTGATCTTCGACCAGAGGCTCATACACCTCACTACACATATGTTTCCTTGCCATAGATCACATTCTTGGATTTATGGTGGAGACCATTTCTTGGTCAAAAATCCGTAGGTGTTAGCCTTCAGTGTCATTGAAAATGGTCGTTCATGGCTATTTTCGACAAAAAATAGGGTTGTGTGGCCATTGATCGTCGACCAGAGGCTCATACACCTCACCCCACATATGTTTCCTTGCCATAGATCACATTCTTGGATTTCTGGTGGAGACCATTTCTTGGTCAAAAATCCGTAGGTGTTAGCCTTCGGTATTATTGAAAATGGTCATTCATGGCTATTTTCGGCAAAATGGGGGTTGTGTGGCCATTGATCGTCGACCAGAGGCTCATACACCTCACCCCACATATGTTTCCTTGCCATAGATCACATTCTTGGATTTCTGGTGGAAACCATTTCTTGGTCTAAAATCCGTAGGTGTTAGCCTCTAGTATTATTGAAAATGGTCGCTCATGGCTATTTTCAAGGTCGCTCATGGCTATTTTCATAAAAAATGGGGGTTGTGTGGCCATTGATCATCGATCAGAGGCTCGTAAACCTCACCCCGACCATTTCTTGGTCAAAAATCCGTAGGTGTTAGCCTTTGGTATTATTGAAAATGGTCGTTCATGGCTATTTTCGACAAAAATGGGGGTTGTGTGGCCATTGATCGTCGACCAGACGCTCATACACCTCACCCCACATATGTTTCCTTGTCGTAGATCACATTCTTGGATTTCTGGTGGAGACCATTTCTTGGTTAAAAATCCGTAGGTCTTAGCCTCTAGTATTATTGAAAATGGTCGCTCATGGCTATTTTCATAAAAAATGGGGGTTGTGTGGCCATTGATCATCGACCAGAGGCTCATACACCTCACCCCACATATGTTTCCTTGCCATAGATTACATTCTTGGATTTCTGGTGGAAACCATTTCTTGGTTAAAAACTCGTACGTGTTAGCCTTCGGTATTATTGAAAATGGTCATTCATGGCTATTTTCGACAAAAATGGGGGTTGTGTGGCCATTGATCATCGACCAGAGGCTCGTACACCTCACCCCACATATGTTTCCTTGCCATAGATCACATTCTTGGATTTCTGGTGGAGACCATTTCTTGGTCAAAAATCCGTATGTGTTAGCCTTTGGTATTTTTGAAAATGGTCATTCATGGCTATTTTCGACAAAAATGGGGGTTGTGTGGCCATTGATCATCGACTAGAGGCTCATACACCTCACCCCACATATGTTTCCTTGACATAGATCACATTCTTGGATTTCTGGTGGAGACCATTTCTTGGTCAAAAATACGTAGGTGTTAGCCTTCGGTATTATTGAAAATGGTCGTTCATGGCTATTTTCGACAAAAATGGGGGTTGTGTGGCCATTGATCATCGACCAGACGCTCATACACCTCACCCCACATATGTTTCCTTGCCATAGATCACATTCTTGGATTTCTGGTGCAGACCTTTTCTTGGTCCAAAATCCGTAGGTGTTAGCCTCTAGTATTATTGAAAATGGTCGCTCATGGCTATTTTCAAGGTCGCTCATGGCTATTTTCATAAAAAATGGGGGTTGTGTGGCCATTTATCATCGACTAGAGGCTCATACACCTCACCCCACATATGTTTCCTTGCCATAGATTACATTCTTGGATTTCTGGTGGAAACCATTTCTTGGTTAAAAACTCGTACGTGTTAGCCTTCGGTATTATTGAAAATGGTCATTCATGGCTATTTTCGGCAAAATGGGGGTTGTGTGGCCATTGATCGTCGACCAGAGGCTCATACACCTCACCCCACATATGTTTCCTTGTCGTAGATCACATTCTTGGATTTCTGGTGGAGACCATTTCTTGGTCAAAAATCCGTAGGTGTTAGCCTTCGATATTATTGAAAATGGTCATTCATGGCTATTTTCGGCAAAATGGGGGTTGTGTGGCCATTGATCGTCGACCAGAGGCTCATACACCTCACCCAACATATGTTTCCTTGCTATATATCACATTCTTGGATTTCTGGTGGAGATGATTTCTTGGACAAAAATCTATAGGTGTTTGCCTTCGATATTATTGAAAATTGTCGTTCATGGCTATTTTCAATAAAAATGGGGGTTGTGTGGCCATTGATCATCGACCAGAGGCTCATACACCTCACCCCACATATGTTTCCTTTCCATAGATCACATTCTTGGATTTATGGTGGAGACCATTTCATGGTCAAAAATCCGTAGGTGTTAGCCTTCAGTGTCCTTGAAAATGGTCGTTCATGGCTATTTTCGACAAAACTGGGGGTTGTGTGGCAATTGATCATCGACCAGATGCTCGAACACTTCACCCCACATATGTTTTCTTGTCATAGATCACATTCTTGGATTTCTGGTGGAGACCATTTCTTGGTCAAAATTCCGTAGGTGTTAGCCTTCGATATTTATTGAAAATGGTCGTTCATGGCTATTTTTGACAAAAATGGGGTTGTGTGGCCATTTATCATCGACCAGAGGTTCATACACCTCACCACATATATGTTTTCTTGCCATAGATCATACTCTTGGATTTTTGGAGGAGACCATTTCTTGGTCAAAAATTCGTAGGTGTTAGCCTTCGGTATTATTGAAAATGGCCGTTCATGGCTATTTTCGACAAAAATGGGGTTGTGTTGCCATTGATCATCGACCAGAGGCTCGTACACCTCACCCCACATATCTTTCCTTGCCATAGATCGTATTCTTGGATTTCTAGTGGAGACCATTTCTTGGTCAAAAATCTGTAGGTGTTAGCCTTCGGTATTATTCAAAATGGTCGTTCATGGCTATTTTCGACAAAAATGGGGGTTGTGTTGCCATTGATCATCGACCAGAGGCCCGTACACCTCACCCCACATATGTTTCCTTGCCATAGATCACATTCTTGGATTTCTAGTGGAGACCATTTCTTGGTCAAAAATCCATAGGTGTTAGCCTTCGATATTATTGAAAATGGTCGTTCATGGCTATTTTCGACAAAAATGGGGGTTGTGTGGCCATTGATCATCGACCAGAGGCTCGTACACCTCACCCCACATATGTTTCCTTTCCATAGATCACATTCTTGGATTTCTGGTCGAGACCATTTCTTGGTCAAAAATCCGTAGGTGTTAGCCCTAGGTATTATTGAAAATGGTCGTTCATGGCTATTTTCGACAAAAATGGGGGTTGTGTGGCCATTGATCATCGACCAAGGGCTCGTACACCTCACCCCACATATGTTTCCTTGCCATGTATCACATTCTTGGATTTCTGGTGGAGACGATTTCTTGGTCAAAAATCCGTAGTTGTTAGCCTTCGATATTATTAAAATGGTCGTTCATTGATATTTTTGACAAAAATTGGGTTGTGTGGCCATTGATCATCGACCAGAGGCTCGTACACCTCACCCCACATATGTTTCCTTGCCATAAAACACATTCTTGGATTTCTGGTGGATACAATTTCTTGGGCAAAAATCCGTACGTGTTAACCTTCGGTATTATTGAAAATGTTCATTAATGGCTATTTTCAACAAAAAATGGGGGTTGTGTGGCCATTGATCATCGACCAGAGGTTAGTACACCTCACCCGACATATTTTTTGTTGCCATAGATCACATTCTTGGATTTATGGTGGAGACTATTTCTTGGTCAAAAATTCGTAGGTGATAGCATTCAGTGTCATTGAAAATGGTTGTTCATGGCTATTTTCGACAAAAATGGGGGTTGTGTGGCCATTGATCGTCGACCAGAGGCTCATACACCTCACCCCACATATATTTTCTTGCCATAGATCACATTCTTGGATTTATGGTGGAGACCATTTCTTAGTCAAAAATCTGTAGGTGTTAGCCTTCGGTAATATTGAAAATGGTCGTCCATGGCTATTTTCGACAAAAATGGGGTTTGTGTGGCCATTGATCATCGATCAGAGGCTCGTACACCTCACACCACATATGTTTCCTTGCCATAGACCACATTCTTGGATTTATGGTGGAGACCATTTCTTGGTCAAAAATTCGTAGGTGTTAGCTTTCAGTGTCATTGAAAATGGTCGTTCGTGGCTATTTTCGACAAAAATGGGGGTTGTGTGGCCATTGATCGTCGACCAGAGGCTCGTACACCTCACCCAAAATATGTTTCCTTGCCAAAGATCACATTATTGGATTTATGGTGGAGACCATTTCTTGGTCAAAAATTCGTAGGTGTTAGCCTTCGGTATTATTGAAAATGGTCGTTCATGGCTATTTTCGACAAAAATGGGGGTTGTGTGGCCATTGATCATCGACCAGAGGCTCGTACACCTCACCCCATATATGTTTCGTTGCCATAGATCACATTCTTGGATTTATGGTGGATAGCATTTCTTGGTCAAAAATCCGTAGGTGTTAGCCTTCGGTATTATTGAAAATGGTCGTTCATGGCTATTTTCGACAAAAATGGGGGTTGTGTTGCCATTGACTTCGACCATTGGCTTGTACACCTCACCCCACATATGTTTCCTTGCTGTAGATCACATTCTTGGATTTTTAGTGGAGACCCTTTCTTGGTCAAAAATCCATAGGTGTTAGCCTTCAGTATTCTTGAAAATGTTCATTAATGGCTATTTTCGACAAAAAATAGGGGTTGTGCGGCCATTGATCATCGACCAGAGGCTAGTACACCTCACCCCACATATGTTTCCTTGCCATAGACCACATTCTTGGATTTCTAGTGGAGACGATTTCTTGGACAAAAATCTGTAGGTGTTAGCCTTCGATATTATTGAAAATTGTCGTTCATGGCTATTTTCAATAAAAATGGGGGTTGTGTGGCCATTGATCATCGACCAGAGGCTCATACACCTCACCCCACATATGTTTCCTTTCCATAGATCACATTCTTGGATTTATGGTGGAGACCATTTCTTGGTAAAAAATCCGTAGGTGTTAGCCTTCAGTGTCCTTGAGAATGGTCGTTCATGGCTATTTTCGACAAAAATGGGGGTTGTGTGGCAATTGATCATCGACCAGACGCTCGAACACTTCACCCCACATATGTTTTCTTGTCATATATCACATTCTTGGATTTCTGGAGGAGACCATTTCTTGGTCAAAAATCCGTAGGTGTTAGCCTTCGGTATTTATTGAAAATGGTCGTTCATGGCTATTTTCGACAAAAATGGGGTTGTGTGGCCATTTATCATCGACTAGAGGTTCATACACCTCACCCCACATATGTTTCCTTGCCATAGATCATACTCTTGGATTTCTAGAGGAGACCATTTCTTGGTAAAAAATCCGTAGGTGTTTGCCTTCGGTATTATTGAAAATGGCCGTTCATGGCTATTTTCGACAAAAATGGGGTTGTGTTGCCATTGATCATCGACCAGAGGCTCGTACACCTCACCCCACATATGTTTCCTTGCCATAGATCGTATTCTTGGATTTCTAGTGGAGACCATTTCTTGGTCAAAAATCCGTAGGTGTTAGCCTTCGGTATTATTCAAAATGGTCGTTCATGGCTATTTTCGATAAAAATGGGGGTTGTGTTGCCATTTATCATCGACTAGAGGCCCGTACACCTCACCCCACATATGTTTCCTTGCCATAGATCACATTCTTGGGTTTCTAGTGGAGACCATTTCTTGGTCAAATCCATATGTGTTAGCCTTCGATATTATTAAAAATGGCCGTTCATGGCTATTTTCGACAAAAATGGGGGTTGTGTGGCCATTGATCATCGACCAGAGGCTCGTACACCTCACCCCACATATGTTTCCTTTCCATAGATCACATTCTTGGATTTCTGGTCGAGACCATTTCTTGGTCAAAAATCCGTAGGTGTTAGCCCTAGGTATTATTGAAAATGGTCGTTCATGGCTATTTTCGACAAAAATGGGGGTTGTGTGGCCATTAATCATCGACCAAGGGCTCGTACACCTCACCCCACATATGTTCCTTGCCATAGATCACATTCTTGGATTTCTGGTGGAGACGATTTCTTGGTCAAAAATCCGTAGGTGTTAGCCTTCGATATTATTAAAATGGTCATTCATGGCTATTTTTGACAAAAATTGGGTTGTGTGGCCATTGATCATCGACCAGAGGCTCATACACCTCCCCCCACATATGTTTCCTTGCCATGGATCACATTCTTGGATTTCTGGTGGATACAATTTCTTGGGCAAAAATCCGTACGTGTTAACCTTCGGTATTATTGAAAATGTTGATTAATGGCTATTTTCAACAAAAAATGAGGGTTGTGTGGCCATTGATCATCGACCAAAGGCTAGTACAGCTCACCCGACATATGTTTTGTTGCCATAGATCAAATTCTTGGATTTATGGTGGAGACTATTTCTATGTCAAAAATTCGTAGGTGATAGCATTCAGTGTCATTGAAAATGGTCGTTCATGGCTATTTTCGACAAAAATGGGGTTGTGTGGCCATTGATCGTCGACCAGAGGCTCATACACCTCACCCCACATATATTTCCTTGCCATAGATCACATTCTTGGATTTAAGGTGGAGACCATTTCTTAGTCAAAAATCCGTAGGTGTTAGCCTTCGGTATTATTGAAAATGGTCGTCCATGGCTATTTTCGACAAAAATGGGGTTTGTGTGGCCATTGATCATCGACCAGAGGCTCGTACACCTCACCCCACATATGTTTCCTTGCCATAGATCACATTCTTGGATTTATGGTGGAGACCATTTCTTGGTCAAAAATTCGTAGGTGTTAGATTTCAGTGTCATTGAAAATGGTCGTTCGTGGCTATTTTCGACAAAAATGGGGGTTGTGTGGCCATTGATCGTCGACCAGAGGCTCGTACACCTCACCCCACATATGTTTCCTTGCCAAAGATCACATTCTTGGATTTATGGTGGAGACCATTTCTTGGTCAAAAATTCGTAGGTGTTAGCCTTCGGTATTATTGAAAATGGCCGTTCATGGCTATTTTCGACAAAAATGGGGGTTGTGTGGCCATTGATCATCGACCAGAGGCTCGTACACCTCACCCCACATATGTTTTGTTGCCATAGATCACATTCTTGGATTTCTAGTGGAGACCATTTCTTGGTCAAAAATTCGTAGGTGTTAGCTTTCAGTGTCATTGAAAATGGTCGTTCGTGGCTATTTTCGACAAAAATGGGGGTTGTGTGGCCATTGATCGTCGACCAGAGGCTCGTACACCTCACCCCACATATGTTTCCTTGCCAAATATCACATTCTTGGATTTATGGTGGAGACCATTTCTTGGTCAAAAATTCGTAGGTGTTAGCCTTCGGTATTATTGAAAATGGTCGTTCATGGCTATTTTCGACAAAAATGGGGGTTGTGTGGCCATTGATCATCGACCAGAGGCTCGTACACCTCACCCCACATATGTTTTGTTGCCATAGATCACATTCTTGGATTTCTAGTGGAGACCATTTCTTGGTCAAAAATCTGTAGGTGTTAGCCTTCGGTATTATTGAAAATGGTCGTTCATGGCTAGTTTCGACAAAAATGGGGGTTGTGTGGCCATTGATCATCGACTAGAGGCTCGTACACCTCACCCCACATATGTTTCCTTGCCATAGATCACATTCTTGGATTTCTGGTTGAGACGATTTCTTGGTCAAAAAATCCGTAGGTGTTAGCCTTCGATATTATTAAAATGGTCGTTCATGGCTATTTTTGACAAAAATTGGGTTGTGTGGCCATTGATCATCGACCAGAGGCTCGTACTCCTCACCCCACATATGTTTCCTTGCCATAGATCACATTCTTGGATTTCTGGTGGATACAATTTCTTGGGCAAAAATCCGTACGTGTTAACCTTCGGTATTATTGAAAATGTTGATTAATGGCTATTTTCAACAAAAAATGGGGGTTGTGTGGCCATTGATCATCGACTAGAGGCTAGTACACCTCACCCGACATATGTTTTGTTGCCATAGATCACATTCTTGGATTTATGGTGGAGACTATTTCTAGGTCAAAAATTGTAGGGTATAGCATTCAGTGTCATTGAAAATGGTCGTTCATGGCTATTTTCGACAAAAATGGGGGTTGTGTGGCCATTGATCGTAGACCAGAGGCTCGTACACCTCACCCCATATATATTTCCTGGCCATAGATCACATTCTTGGATTTATGGTGGAGACCATTTCTTAGTCAAAAATCCGTAGGTGTTAGCCTTCGGTATTATTGAAAATGGTCGTCCATGGCTATTTTCGACAAAAATGGGGTTTGTGTGGCCATAGATCATCGACCTGAGGCTCGTACACCTCACCCCACATATTTTTCTTTGTCATAGATCACATTGTTGGATTTTTGGTGGAGACCATTTCTTGGGCAAAAATCCGATCACATTCTTGGATCTATGGTGGAGACCATTTCTTGGTCAAAAATCCGTAGGTGTTAGCCTTCATTGTCATTGAATATGGTCGTTCTTGGCTATTTTTGACAAAAATGGGGGTTGTGTGGCCATTGATCATCGACCAGAGGCTCGTACATCTCACCCCACATATGTTTCCTTGCCATAGATCACATTCTTGGATTTATGGTGGAGACCATTTCTTGGTCAAAAATTCGTAGGTGTTAGCCTTCAGTGTCATTGAAAATGGTCGTTCATGGCTATTTTCGACAAAAATGGGGGTTGTGTGGCCATTGATCGTCGACCAGAGGCTCATACACCTCACCCCACATATGTTTCCTTGCCAAAGATCACATTCTTGGATTTATGGTGGAGACCATTTCTTGGTCAAAAAATCGTAGGTGTTAGCCTTTGGTATTATTGAAAATGGTCGTTCATGGCTATTTTCGACAAAAATGGGGGTTGTGTGGCCATTGATCATCGACCAGAGGCTCGTACACCTCACCCCACATATGTTTCGTTGCCATAGATCACATTCTTGGATTTATGGTGGAGAGCATTTCTTGGTCAAAAATCCGTAGGTGTTAGCCTTCGGTATTATTGAAAATGGCCGTTCATGGCTATTTTCGACAAAAATGGGGGTTGTGTTGCCATTGATCATCGACCAGAGGCTCGTACACCTCACCCCACATATGTTTCCTTGCCATAGATCACATTCTTGGATTTCTGGTGGAGACCATTTCTTGGTAAAAAATCTGTAGGTGTTATCATTCGGTATTACTGAAAATGGTCGTTCATGGCTATTTTCGACAAAAATTGGGGTTGTGTGGCCATTGATCATCGACCAAAGGTTCGTACACCTCACCCCACATATGTTTCCTTTCCACAGATCACTTTCTTGGATTTCTCATGGAAACCATTTCTTGGTCAAAATCCGTACGTATTATGCTTCGGTATTTTTGAAAATGGTCATTCATGGCTATTTTCGACAAAAATGGGGGTTGTGTGGACATTGATCATCGACCAAAGGCTCATACACCTTACCCCGCATATGTTTCCTTGCCATATATCACATTCTTGGATTTCTGGTGGAGACGATTTCTTGGTCAAAAATCCGTAGGTGTTAGCCTTCTGAATTATTGAAAATGGTCGTTCATGGCTTTTCTGGACAAAAATGGGGGTTGTGTGGCCATTGATCATCGACCAGAGGCTCGTACACCCCACCCCACATATGTTTCCTTGCCATAGGTCATATTCTTTGATTTCTGGTGCAGACCATTTCTTGGTCAAAAATCCGTAGGTGTTAGCCTTCAGTGTCCTTGAAAATGGTCGTTCATGGCTATTTTTGACAAAAATGGGGGTTGTGTGGCCATTGATCATCGACCAGAGGCACGAACACTTCACCCCACATATGTTTTCTTGCCATAGATCACATTCTTGGATTTCAGGTGGAGACCATTTCTTGGTCAAAAATTCGTAGGTGTTAGCCTTCGGTATTATTGAAAATGGTCGTTCATAGCTATTTTCGACAAAAATGGGGTTGTGTGGCCATTTATCATCGACCAGAGGTTAGTACACCTCACCCCAAATATGTTTCCTTGCCATAGATCATATTCTTGGATTTCTGGTGCAGACCATTTCTTGGTCAAAAATCCATAGGTGTTAGCCTTCGGTATTATTGAAAATGGTCGTTCATGGCAATTTTCGACAAAAATGGGGGTTGTGTGGCCATTGATCATCGACCAGAAGCTCATACACCTCACCCCACATATGTTTCGTTGCCATAGATCATATTCTTGGATTTATGGTGGAGACCATTTCTTGGTCAAAAATCCGTAGGTGTTAGCCTGCAGTGTCCTTGAAAATGGTCGTTCATGGCTATTTTCGACAAAAATGGGGGTTGTGTGGCCATTGATCATCGACCAGAGGCTCGTACACCTCACCCCACATATGTTTTGTTGCCATAGATCACATTCTTGGATTTATGGTGGAGAGCATTTCTTGGTCAAAAATCCGTAGGTGTTAGCCTTCGGTATTATTGAAAATGGTCGTTCATGGCTATTTTCAACAAAAATGGGGGTTGTGTGGCCATTGATCATCGACCATTGGCTCGTACACCTCACCCCACATATGTTTCCTTGCTATAGATCACATTCTTGGATTTTTGGTGGAGACCCTTTCTTGGTCAAAAATCCGTAGGTGTTAGCCTTCGGTATTACTGAAAATGGTTGTCCATGGCTATTTTCGACAAAAATGGGGGTTGTGTTGCCATTGATCATCGACCAGAGGCTCGTACACCTCACCCCACATATGTTTCCTTGCCATAGATCACATTCTTAGATTTCTGGTGGAGACCATTTCTTGGTAAAAAAATCTGTAGGTGTTATCCTTCGGTATTACTGAAAGTGGTCGTTCATGGCTATTTTCGACAAAAATGGGGGTTGTGTGGCCATTGATCATCGACCAAAGGCTCGTACACCTCACCCCACATATGTTTCCTTGCCATAGATCACATTCTTGGATTTCTCGTGGAAACCATTTCTTGGTCAAAAATCCCGTACGTATTATGCTTCGGTATTATTGAAATGGTCGTTCATGGCTATTTCGACAAAAATGGGGGTTGTGTGGCCATTGATCATCGACCAAAGGCTCGTACACCTCACCCCGCATATGTTTCCTTGCCATATATCACATTCTTGGATTTCTGGTGGAGATGATTTCTTGGTCAAAAATCCGTAGGTGTTAGCCTTCTGAATTATTGAAAATGGTCGTTCATGGCTTTTCTGGACAAAAATGGGGGTTGTGTGGCCATTGATCATCGACCAGAGGCTCGTACACCCCACCCCACATATGTTTCCTTGCCATAGATCATATTCTTTGATTTCTGGTGCAGACCATTTCTTGGTCAAAAATCCGTAGGTGTTAGCCTTCAGTGTCCTTTAAAATGGTCGTTCATGTCTATTTTTGACAAAAATGGGGGTTGTGTGGCCATTGATCATCGACCAGAGGCACGAACACTTCACCCCACATATGTTTTCTTGCCATAGATCACATTCTTGGATTTCAGGTGGAGACCATTTCTTGGTCAAAAATTCGTAGGTGTTAGCCTTCGGTATTATTGAAAATGGTCGTTCATAGCTATTTTCGACAAAAATGGGGTTGTGTGGCCATTTATCATCGACCAGAGGTTAGTACACCTCACCCCAAATATGTTTCCTTGCCATAGATCATATTCTTGGATTTCTGGTGCAGACCATTTCTTGGTCAAAAATCCATAGGTGTTAGCCTTCGGTATTATTGAAAATGGTCGTTCATGGCTATTTTCGACAAAAATGGGGGTTGTGTGGCCATTGATCATCGACCAGAAGCTCATACACCTCACCCCACATATGTTTCGTTGCCATAGATCATATTCTTGGATTTATGGTGGAGACCATTTCTTGGTCAAAAATCCGTAGGTGTTAGCCTGCAGTGTCCTTGAAATGGTCGTTCATGGCTATTTCGACAAAAATGGGGGTTGTGTGGCCATTGATCATCGACCAGAGGCTCGTACACCTCACCCCACATATGTTTTGTTGCCATAGATCACATTCTTGGATTTATGGTGGAGAGCATTTCTTGGTCAAAAATCCGTAGGTGTTAGCCTTCGGTATTATTGAAAATGGTCGTTCATGGCTATTTTCAACAAAAATGGGGGTTGTGTGGCCATTGATCATCGACCATTGGCTCGTACACCTCACCCCACATATGTTTCCTTGCTATAGATCACATTCTTGGATTTTTGGTGGAGACCCTTTCTTGGTCAAAAATCCGTAGGTGTTAGCCTTCGGTATTACTGAAAATGGTTGTCCATGGCTATTTTCGACAAAAATGGGGGTTGTGTTGCCATTGATCATCGACCAGAGGCTCGTACACCTCACCCCACATATGTTTCCTTGCCATAGATCACATTCTTAGATTTCTGGTGGAGACCATTTCTTGGTAAAAAAATCTGTAGGTGTTATCCTTCGGTATTACTGAAAATGGTCGTTCATGGCTCTTTTCGACAAAAATGGGGGTTGTGTGGCCATTGATCATCGACCAAAGGCTCGTACACCTCACCCCACATATGTTTCCTTGCCATAGATCACATTCTTGGATTTCTCATGGAAACCATTTCTTGGTCAAAATCCGTACGTATTATGCTTCGGTATTATTGAAAATGGTCGTTCATGGCTATTTCGACAAAAATGGGGGTTGTGTGGCCATTGATCATCGACCAAAGGCTCGTACACCTCACCCCGCATATGTTTCCTTGCCATATATCACATTCTTGGATTTCTAGTGGAGATGATTTCTTGGTCAAAAATCCGTAGGTGTTAGCCTTCTGAATTATTGAAAATGGTCGTTCATGGCTTTTCTGGACAAAAATGGGGGTTGTGTGGCCATTGATCATCGACCAGAGGCTCGTACACCCCACCCCACAAATGTTTCCTTGCCATAGATCATATTCTTTGATTTCTGGTGCAGACCATTTCTTGGTCAAAAATCCGTAGGTGTTAGCCTTCAGTGTCCTTTAAAATGGTCGTTCATGTCTATTTTTGACAAAAATGGGGGTTGTGTGGCCATTGATCATCGACCAGAGGCACGAACACTTCACCCCACATATGTTTTCTTGCCATAGATCACATTCTTGGATTTCAGGTGGAGACCATTTCTTGGTCAAAAATTCGTAGGTGTTAGCCTTCGGTATTATTGAAAATGGTCGTTCATAGCTATTTTCGACAAAAATGGGGTTGTGTGGCCATTTATCATCGACCAGAGGTCAGTACACCTCACCCCAAATATGTTTCCTTGCCATAGATCATATTCTTGGATTTCTGGTGCAGACCATTCTTGGTCAAAAATCCATAGGTGTTAGCCTTCGGTATTATTGAAAATGGTCGTTCATGGCTATTTTCGACAAAAATGGGGGTTGTGTGGCCATTGATCATCGACCAGAAGCTCATACACCTCACCCCACATATGTTTCGTTGCCATAGATCATATTCTTGGATTTACGGTGGAGACCATTTCTTGGTCAAAAATCCGAAGGTGTTAGCCTGCAGTGTCCTTGAAAATGGTCGTTCATGGCTATTTTCGACAAAAATGGGGTTGTGTGGCCATTGATCATCGACCAGAGGCTCGTACACCTCATCCCCACATATGTTTTGTTGCCATAGATCACATTCTTGGATTTATGGTGGAGAGCATTTCTTGGTCAAAAATCCGTAGGTGTTAGCCTTCGGTATTATTGAAAATGGTCGTTCATGGCTATTTTCAACAAAAATGGGGGTTGTGTGGCCATTGATCATCGACCATTGGCTCGTACACCTCACCCCACATATGTTTCCTTGCTATAGATCACATTCTTGGATTTTTGGTGGAGACCCTTTCTTGGTCAAAAATCCGTAGGTGTTAGCCCTTCGGTATTACTGAAAATGGTTGTCCATGGCTATTTTCGACAAAAATGGGGGTTGTGTTGCCATTGATCATCGACCAGAGGCTCGTACACCTCACCCCACATATGTTTCCTTGCCATAGATCACATTCTTAGATTTCTGGTGGAGACCATTTCTTGGTAAAAAATCTGTAGGTGTTATCCTTCGGTATTACTGAAAATGGTCGTTCATGGCTCTTTTCGACAAAAATGGGGGTTGTGTGGCCATTGATCATCGACCAAAGGCTCGTACACCTCACCCCACATATGTTTCCCTTGCCATAGATCACATTCTTGGATTTCTCATGGAAACCATTTCTTGGTCAAAAATCCGTACGTATTATGCTTCGGTATTATTGAAAATGGTCGTTCATGGCTATTTCGACAAAAATGGGGGTTGTGTGGCCATTGATCATCGACCAAAGGCTCGTACACCTCACCCCGCATATGTTTCCTTGCCATATATCACATTCTTGGATTCTGGTGGAGACGATTTCTTGGTCAAAAATCCGTAGGTGTTAGCCTTCTGAATTATTGAAAATGGTCGTTCATGGCTTTTTTTCGACAAAATGGGGGTTGTGTGGCCATTGATCATCGACTAGAGGCTCGTACACCCCACCCCACATATGTTTCCTTGCCATAGATCATATTCTTGGATTTCTGGTGCAGACCATTTCTTGGTCAAAAATCCGTAGGTGTTAGCCTACAGTGTCCTTGAAAATGGTCGTTCATCGCTATTTTCGACAAAAATGGGGGGTTTTTGAAGGACACTGTAGGCTAACACCTACGGATTTTTGACCAAGAAATGGTCTGCACCAGAAATAGCCATGAACGACCATTTTCAAGGACACTGAAGGCTAACACCTACGGATTTTTGACCAAGAAATGGTCTGCACCAGAAATCCAAGAATATGATCTATGGCAAGGAAACATATGTGGGGTGGGGTGTACGAGCCTCTGGTCGATGATCAATGGCCACCACAACACCATTTTTGTCGAAAAAAAGCCATGAACGACCATTTTCAATAATTCAGAAGGCTAACACCTACGGATTTTGACCAAGAATCGTCTCCACCAGAAATCCAAGAATGTGATATATGGCAAGGAAACATATGCGGGGTGGGTGTACGAGCCTCTTGATCGATGATCAATGGCCACACAACCCCCATTTTTGTCGAAATAGCCATGAACGACCATTTTCAATAATACCGAAGCATAATACGTACAGATTTTTGACAAGAAATGGTTTCCACGAGAAATCCAAGAATATGATCTATGGCAAGGAAACATATGTGGGGTGAGGTGTACGAGCCTTTGGTCGATGATCAATGGCCACACAACCCCCATTTTTGTCGAAAATAGCCATGGGACAACCATTTTCAGTAATACCAAAGGATAACACCAACAGATTTTTTTACCAAGAAATGGTCTCCACCAGAAATCCAAGAATGTGATCTATGGCAAGGAAACATATGTGGGGTGAGGTGTACGAGCCTCTGGTCGATGATCAATGGCAACACAACCACCATTTTTGTCGAAAATAGCCATGGACAACCATTTTCAGTAATACCGAAGGCTAACACCTACGGATTTTTGACCAAGAAAGGTCTCCACCAAAAATCTAAGAATGTGATCTATAGCAAGGAAACATATGTGGGGTGAGGTGTACGAGCCAATGGTCGATGATCAATGGCCACACAACCCCCATTTTTGTTGAAAATAGCCATGAACGACCATTTTCAATAATACCGAAGGCTAACACCTACGGATTTTTGACCAAGAAATGCTCTCCACCATAATCCAAGAATGTGATCTATGGCAACGAAACATATGTTGGGGTGAGGTGTACGAGCCTCTGGTCGATGATCAATGGCCACACAACCCCCATTTTTGTCAAAATAGGCATGAACGACCATTTTCAATAATACCGAAGGCTAACACCTACGGAATTTTGTCCAAGAAATGGTCTCCACTAGAAATCCAAGAATGTGATCTATGACAAGGAAAATATGTGGGGTGAGGTGTACGAGCCTCTGGTCGATGATCAATGGCCCACACAACCCCCATTTTTTCTGTCGAAAATAGCCATGAATGGCCATTTTCAATAATACCGAAGGCTAACACCTACGGATTTTTGACCAAGAAATGGTCTCCACTAGAAATCCAAGAACACGATCTATGGCAAGGACACATATGTGGGGTGAGGTGTACGAGCCTCTGGTGGATGATCCATTGCGAACACAACCCCCATTTTTGTCGAAAATAGCCATGAACGACCATTTTCAATAATAACCGAAGGCTAACACCAACGGATTTTTGACCAAGAAATGGTCTCCACCAGAAATCCAAGAATGTGATCTATGGCAAGAAACACATGTGGGGTGAAGTGTTCGAGCCTCTTGTCGATGATCAATGGCCACACAACCCCCATTTTTGTCGAAATAGCCATGAACGACCATTTTCAAGGACACTGAAGGCTAACACCTACGAATTTTGACCAAGAAATGGTCTCCACCATAAATCCAAGAATATGATCTATGGCAACGAAACATATGTGGGTGAGGGTGTAATGAACTTCTGGTCGATGATCAATGGCCACACAACCCCCATTTTTGTCGAATAGCCATGACGACCATTTTCAATAATACCGAAGGCTAACACCTATGGATTTTGACCAAGAAATGGTCTGCACCAGAAATCCAAGAATATGATCTATGGCAAGGAAACATATGTGGGGTGAGGTGTACGAACCTCTGGTCGATAATAAATGGCCACACAACCCCATTTTTGTCGAAAATAGCTATGAACGACCATTTTCAATAATACCGAAGGCTAACACCTACGAATTTTTGACCAAGAAATGGCTCCACCAGAAATCCAAGAATGTGATCTATGGCAAGAAAACATATGTGGGGTGAAGTGTTCGTGCCTCTGGTCGATGATCAATGGCCACACAACCGCCATTTTTGTCGAAAATAGCCATGAACGACCATTTTCAAGGACAACTGAAGGCTAACACCTACGGATTTTTGACCAAGAAATGGTCTGCACCAGAAATCCAAGAATATGATCTATGGCAAGGAAACATATGTGGGGTGGGGTGTAGGAGCCTTCTGGTCGATGATCAATGGCCACACAACCCTATTTTTGTCGAAAAAAGCCATGAACGACCATTTTCAATAATTCAGAAGGCTAACACCTACGGATTTTTGACCAAGAAACGTCTCCCCAGAAATCCAAGAATGTGATATATGGCAAGGAAACATATGGGGGTGAGGTGTACGAGCCTTTGGTCGATGATCAATGGCCACACAACCCCCATTTTTGTCGAGAATAGCCATGAACGACCATTTTCAATAATACCGAAGCATAATACCTACGGATTTTTGACCAAGAAATGGTTCCATGAGAAATCCAAGAAAGTGATCTATGGAAAGGAAACATATGTGGGGTGAGGTGTACGAGCCTTTGTGTGTCTGATCAATGGCCACACAACCCCCATTTTTGTCGAAAATAGCCATGAACGACCATTTTCAATAATACCGAAGGCTAACACCTACGGATTTTTGACCAAGAAATGCTCTCCACCATAAATCCAAGAATGTGATCTATGGCAACGAAACATATGTGGGGTGAGGTGTACGAGCCTCTGGTCGATGATCAATGGCCACACAACCCCATTTTTGTCGAAAATAGCCATGAACGACCATTTTCAATAATACCGAAGGCTAACACCTACGAATTTTTGACCAAGAAATGGTCTCCACCATAAATCCAAGAATGTGATCTTGGCAAGGAAACATATGTGTGGTGAGGTGTACGAGACTCTGGTCGACGATCAATGGCCACACAACCCCCATTTTTGTCGAAAATAGCCATGAACGACCATTTTCAATGACACTGAAGGCTAACACCTATGAATTTTTGACCAAGAAATGGTCTCCACCATAAATCCAAGAATGTGATCTATGGCAAGGAAACATATGTGGGGTGAGGTGTACGAGCCTCTGGTCGATGATCAATGGCTACACAACCCCCATTTTTGTTGAAATAGCCATGAACGACCATTTTCAATGACACAGAAGGCTAACACCTATGATTTTTGACCAAGAAATGGTCTCCACCATAAATCCAAGAATGTGATCTATGGCAAGGAAACATATGTGGGCGAGGTGTACGAGCCTCTGGTCGATGATCAATGGCCACACAACCCCCATTTTTGCGAAATAGCCATGAACGGCCATTTTCAATGACACTGAAGGCTATCACCTACGATTTTTGACCAAGAAATAGTCTCCACCATAAATCCAAGAATGTGATCTATGGCAACAAAACATATGTCGGGTGAGGTGTACGAGCCTCTGGTCGATGATCAATGGCCACACAACCCCCATTTTTGTTGAAAATAGCCATAATCACATTTTCAATAATACCGAAGGTTAACACCTACGGATTTTTGCCCAAGAAATGTATCCACCAGAAATCAAGAATGTGATCTATGGCAAGGAAACATATGTGGGTGAGGTGTACGAGCCTCTGGTCGATGATCAATGGCACACAACCCCCATTTTTGTCGAAAATAGCCATGAATGGCCATTTTCAATAATACCGAAGGCTAACACCTACGGATTTTTGACCAAGAAAAGGTCTCCACTAGAAATCCAAGAACACGATCTATGGCAAGGAAACATATGTGGGGTGAGGTGTACGAGCCTCTGGTCGATGATCCATGCGAACACAACCCCCATTTTTGTCGAAAATAGCCATGAACGACCATTTTCAATAATACCGAAGGCTAACACCAACGGATTTTTGACCAAGAAATGGTCTCCACCAGAAATCCAAGAATGTGATCTATGGCAAGAAAACACATGTGGGGTGAGTGTTCGAGCCTCTGTCGATGATCAATGGCCACACAACCCCCATTTTTGTCGAAAATAGCCATGAACGACCATTTTCAAGGACACTGAAGGCTAACACCTACGGATTTTTGACCAAGAAATGGTCTCCACCATAAATCCAAGAATATGATCTATGGCAACGAAACATATGTGGGGTGAGGTGTATGAGCTTTGGTTGATGATCAATGGCCACACAACCCCCATTTTTGTCGAAAATAGCCATGAACGACCATTTTCATAATACCGAAGGCTAACACCTATGGATTTTTGACCAAGAAATGGTCTGCACCAGAAATCAAGAATATGATCTATGGCAAGGAAACATATGTGGGGTGAGGTGTACGACCTCTGGTCGATAATAATGGCCACACAACCCCATTTTTGTCGAAAATAGCTATGAACGACCATTTTCAATAATACCGAAGGCTAACACCTACGATTTTTGACCAAGAAATGGTCTCCACCAGAAATCCAAGAATGTGATCTATGGCAAGAAACATATGTGGGGTGAAGTGTTCGTGCCTCTGGTCGATGATCAATGGCCACACAACCGCCATTTTTGTCGAAAATAGCCATGAACGACCATTTTCAAGGACGAAGGCTAACACCTACGGATTTTTGACTAAGAAATGGTCTGCACCAGAAATCCAAGAATATGATTTATGGCAAGGAAACATATGTGGGGTGGGGTGTAGGAGCCTCTGGTCGATGATCAATGGCCACACAACCCCTATTTTTGTCGAAAAAAGCCATGAACGACATTTTCAATAATTCAGAAGGCTAACACCTACGGATTTTTGACCAAGAAATCGTCTCCCCCAGAAATCCAAGAATGTGATTATGGCAAGGAAACATATGCGGGGTGAGGTGTATGAGCCTTTGGTCGATGATCAATGGCCACACACCCCCATTTTTGTCGAAAATAGCCATGAACGACCATTTTCAATAATACCGAAGCTAATACTACGGATTTTTGACCAAGAAATGGTTTCCATGAGAAATCCAAGAAAGTGATCTATGGAAAGGAAACATATGTGGGGTGAGGTGTACGAGCCTTTGGTCGATGATCAATGGCCACACAACCCCAATTTTTGTCGAAAATAGCCATGAACGACCATTTTCAGTAATACCTAAGGATAACACCTACGATTTTTACCAAGAAATGGTCTCCACCAGAAATCCAAGAATGTGATCTATGGCAAGGAAACATATGTGGGGTGAGGTTTACGAGCCTCTGGTCGATGATCAATGGCACACAACCCCCATTTTTGTCGAAAATAGCCATGGACGACCATTTTAGTGATACCGAAGGCTAACACCTACGAATTTTTGACCAAGAAAGGGTCTCCACCAAAATCAAGAATGTGATCTATAGCAAGGAAACATATGTGGGGTGAGGTGTACGAGCCAATGGTCGATGATCAATGGCCACACAACCCCCATTTTTGTCGAAAATAGCCATGAACGACCATTTTCAATAATACCGAAGGCTAACACCTACGGATTTTTGACCAAGAAATGCTCTCCACCATAAATCCAAGAATGTGATCTATGGCAAGGAAACATATGTGGGGTGAGGTGTACGAGCCTCTGGTCGATGATCAATGGCCACACAACCCCATTTTTGTCGAAAATAGCCATGAACGACCATTTTCAATAATACCGATGGCTAACACCTACGAATTTTTGACCAAGAAATGGTCTCCACCATAAATCCAAGAATGTGATCTTTGGCAAGGAAACATATGTGGGGTGAGGTGTACGAGACTCTGGTCGACGATCAATGGCCACACAACCCCCATTTTTGTCGAAAATAGCCATGAACGACCATTTTCAATGACACTTGAGGCTAACACCTACGAATTTTTGACCAAGAAATGGTCTCCACCATAAATCCAAGAATGTGATCTATGGCAAAGAAACATATGTGGGGTGAGGTGTACGAGCCTCTGGTCGATGATCAATGGCCACACAACCCCCATTTTTGTTGAAATAGCCATGAACGACCATTTTCAATGACACAGAAGGCTAACACCTATGGATTTTTGACCAAGAAATGGTCTCCACCAGAAATCCAAGAATGTGATCTATGGCAAGAAAACATATGTGGGGTGAAGTGTTCGTGCCTCTGGTCGATGATCAATGGCCACACAACCGCCATTTTTGTCGAAAATAGCCATGAACGACCATTTTCAAGGACACTGAAGGCTAACACCTACGGATTTTTGACTAAGAAATGGTCTGCACCAGAAATCCAAGAATATGATTTATGGCAAGGAAACATATGTGGGGTGGGTGTAGGAGCCTCTGGTCGATGATCAATGGCCACACAACCCCTATTTTTGTCGAAAAAAAGCCATGAACGACCATTTTCAATAATTCAGAAGGCTAACACCTACGGATTTTTGACCAAGAAATCGTCTCCCCCAGAAATCCAAGAATGTGATATATGGCAAGGAAACATATGCGGGGTGAGGTGTATGAGCCTTTGGTCGATGATCAATGGCCACACAACCCCCATTTTTGTCGAAAATAGCCATGAACGACCATTTTCAATAATACCGAAGCATAATACGTACGGATTTTTTGACCAAGAAATGGTTTCCATGAGAAATCCAAGAAAGTGATCTATGGAAAGGAAACATATGTGGGGTGAGGTGTACGAGCCTTTGGTCGATGATCAATGGCCACACAACCCCAATTTTTGTCGAAAATAGCCATGAACGACCATTTTCAGTAATACCTAAGGATAACACCTACAGATTTTTTACCAAGAAATGGTCTCCACCAGAAATCCAAGAATGTGATCTATGGCAAGGAAACATATGTGGGGTGAGGTTTACGAGCCTCTGGTCGATGATCAATGCAACACAACCCCCATTTTGTCGAAAATAGCCATGGACGACCATTTTTAGTGATACCGAAGGCTAACACCTACGAATTTTTGACCAAGAAAGGGTCTCCACCAAAAATCAAGAATGTGATCTATAGCAAGGAAACATATGTGGGGTGAGGTGTACGAGCCAATGGTCGATGATCAATGGCCACACAACCCCCATTTTGTCGAAAATAGCCATGAACGACCATTTTCAATAATACCGAAGGCTAACACCTACGGATTTTTTGACCAAGAAATGCTCTCCACCATAAATCCAAGAATGTGATCTATGGCAAGGAAACATATGTGGGGTGAGGTGTACGAGCCTCTGGTCGATGATCAATGGCCACACAACCCCCATTTTTGTCGAAAATAGCATGAACGACCATTTTCAATAATACCGATGGCTAACACCTACGAATTTTTAATCAAGAAATGGTCTCCACCATAAATCCAAGAATGTGATCTTTGGCAAGGAAACATATGTGGGGTGAGGTGTACGAGACTCTGGTCGACGATCAATGGCCACACAACCCCCATTTTTGTCGAAAATAGCCATGAACGACCATTTTCAATGACACTGAAGGCTAACACCTACGAATTTTTGACCAAGAAATGGTCTCCACCATAAATCCAAAAATGTGATCTATGCAAAGAAACATATGTGGGGTGAGGTGTACGAGCCTCTGGTCGATGATCAATGGCCACACAACCCCCATTTTTGTTGAAATAGCCATGAACGACCATTTTCAATGACACAGAAGGCTAACACCTATGGATTTTTGACCAAGAAATGGTCTCCACCATAAATCCAAGAATGTGATCTATGGCAAGGAAATATATGTTGGGCGAGGTGTACGAGCCTCTGGTCGACGATCAATGGCCACACAACCCCCATTTTGTCGAAAATAGCCATGAACGGCCATTTTCAATGACACTGAATGCTATCACCTACAAATTTTTGACCAAGAAATAGTCTCCACCATAAATCCAAGAATGTGATCTATGGCAACAAAAACATATGTCGGGTGAGGTGTACTAGCCTCTGGTCGATGATCAATGGCCACACAACCCCCATTTTTTGTTTGAAAATAGCCATTAATCAACATTTTCAATAATACCGAAGGTTAACAACGTACGGATTTTTGCCCAAGAAATTGTATCAACCAGAAATTAAGAATGTGATCTATGGCAAGGAAACATATGTGGGGTGAGGTGTACGAGCCTATGGTCGATGATCAATGGCCACACAACCCAATTTTTGTCAAAAATAGCCATGAACGACCATTTTAATAATATCGAAGGCTAACACCTACGGGATTTTTGACCAAGAAATCGTCTGCCACCAGAAATCCAAGAATGTGATCTATGGCAAGGAAACATATGTGGGGTGAGGTTGTACGAGCCCCTGGTCGATGATTAATGGCCACACAACCCCCATTTTTGTCGAAAATAGCCATGAACGACCATTTTCAATAATATCGAAGGCTAACACATGGATTTTTTTTACCAAGAAATGGTCTCCACTAGAAATCCAAGAATGTGATCTATGGCAAGGAAACATATGTGGGGTGAGGTGTACGGGCCTCTAGTCGATGATCAATGGCAACACAACCCCCATTTTTGTCGAAAAATAGCCATGAACGACCATTTTGAATAATACAGAAGGCTAACACCTACGGATTTTTGACCAAGAAATGGTCTCCACTAGAAATCCAAGAATACGATCTATGGCAAGGAAACATATGTGGGGTGAGGTGTACGAGCCTCTGGTCGATGATCAATGGCAACAAAACCCCATTTTGTCGAAAATAGCCATGAACGGCCATTTTCAATAATACCGAAGGCTAACACCTACGGATTTTTTGACCAGAAATGGTCTCCTCCAGAAATCCAAGAGTATGATCTATGGCAAGGAAACATATGTGGGTGTGAGGTGTATGAACCTCCTGGTCGATGATAAATGGCCACACAACCCCATTTTTGTCGAAAATAGCCATGAACGACCATTTTTCAATAAATACCGGAGGGCTAACACCTACGGATTTTTGACCAAGAAATGGTCTCCACCAGAAATCAAGAATGTGATCTATGACAAGAAAACATATGTGGGGTGAAGTGTTCGAGCGTCTGGTCGATGATCAATTGCCACACAACCCCCCATTTTTGTCGAAAATAGCCATCAACGACCATTTTCAAGGACACTTAAGGCTAACACCTACGGATTTTTGACCAAGAAATGGTCTTCACCATAAATCCAAGAATGTGATCTATGGAAAGGAAACATATGTGGGGTGAGGTGTATGAGCCTCTGGTCGAT
Organism: Zea mays; assembly: GCF_902167145.1. Taxonomy (NCBI): domain Eukaryota; kingdom Viridiplantae; phylum Streptophyta; class Magnoliopsida; order Poales; family Poaceae; genus Zea; species Zea mays. The sequence goes on from NW_023367148.1 coordinate 43,395, forward strand.
GATCAATGGACACACAGCCCCCATTTTTATTGAAAATAGCCATGAACGACAATTTTCAATAATATCGAAGGCTAGCACCTACAGATTTTTGTCCAAGAAATCGTCTCCACCAGAAATCCAAGAATGTGATCTATCGCAAGGAAACATATGTGGGGTGAGGTGTACTAGCCTCTGGTCGATGATCAATGGCCGCACAACCCCCCATTTTTTGTCGAAAATAGCCATTAATGAACATTTTCAATTATTACCGAAGGCTAACACCTACGGATTTTTGACAAAGAAAGGGTCTCCACCGAAATCCAAGAATGTGATCTATAGCAAGGAAACATATGTGGGGTGAGGTGTACAAGCCAATGGTCGATGATCAATGGCAACACAACCCCCCATTTTTGTCGAAAATAGCCATGAACGACCATTTTCAATAATACCGAAGGCTAACACCTACAGATTTTTGACCAAGAAATGCTCTCCACCATAAATCCAAGAATGTGATCTATGGCAACGAAACTTATGTGGGGTGAGGTGTACGAGCCTCTGGTCGATGATCAATGGCCACACAACCCCCATTTTTGTCGAAAATAGCCATGAACGACCATTTTCAATAATACCGAAGGCTAACACCTACGAATTTTTGACCAAGAAATGTCTCCACCATAAAAATCCAAGAATGTGATCTTTGGAAAGGAAACATATGTGGGGTGAGGTGTACGAGCCTCTGGTCGACGATCAATGCCCACACAACCTCCATTTTTTGTCGATAATAGCCATGAACGACCATTTTCAATGACACTGAAGGCTAACACCTACGAATTTTTGACCAAGAAATGGTCTCCACCATAAATTAAAGAATGTGATCTATGGCAAGGAAACATATGTGGGGTGAGGTGTACGAGCCTCTAGTCGATGATCAATGGCCACACAAACCCCATTTTTGTCGAAAATAGCCATGGACGACCATTTTCAATAATACCGAAGGCTAACACCTACGGATTTTGACTAAGAAATGGTCTCCACCATAAATCCAAGAATGTGATCTATGGCAAGGAAAAATATGTGGGGTGAGGTGTATGAGCCTCTGGTCGACGATCAATGGCCACACAACCCCCCATTTTTGTCGAAATAGCCTATGAACGGACCCTTTTCAATGACACTGAATGCTATCACCTATGAATTTTTGACCAAGAAATAGTCTGCACCATAAATCCAAGAATGTGATCTATGGCAACAAAATATTTGCCGGGTGATGGTGTACTAGCCTCTGGTCGATGATCAATGGCCACACAACCCCCATTTTTTTGTTGAAAATAGCCATTAATGAACATTTTTCAATAATACCGAAGGTTAACACGTATGGATTTTTGCCCAAGAAATTGTACCACCAGAAATCCAAGAATGTGTTTTATGGCAAGTAAACTATGTTGGGGTGAGGTGTACGAGCCTCTGGTCGATGATCAATGGCCACACAACCCAATTTTTGTCAAAAAAAAGCCATGAACGACCATTTTAATAATATCGAAGGCTAACAACTACGGATTTTTGACCAAGAAATCGTCTCCACCAGAAATCTAAGAATGTGATCTATGGCAAGGAAACATATGTGGGGTAAGGTGTACGAGCCCTTGGTCGATGATCAATGGCCACACAACCCCCATTTTTGTCGAAAATAGCCATGAACGACCATTTTCAATAATACCTAGGGCTAACACCTACGGATTTTTGACCAAGAAATGGTCTCGACAAGAAATCCAAGAATGTGATCTATCGAAAGGAAACATATGTGGGGTGGTGTACGAGCCTCTGGTCGATGATCAATGGCCACACAACCCCCATTTTTGTCGAAAATAGCCATGAACAACCATTTTCAATAATATCGAAGGCTAACACCTATGGATTTTTGACCAAGAAATGGTCTCCACTAGAAATCCAAGAATGTGATCTATGGCAAGGAAACATATGTGGGGTGAGGTGTATGGGCCTCTGGTCGATGATCAATGGCAACACAACCCCCATTTTTGTCGAAAATAGCCATGAACGGCCATTTGAATAATACCGAAGGCTAACACCTACGAATTTTTGACCAAGAAAAGGTCTCCACTAGAAATCCAAGAATACAATCTATGGCAAGGAAACATATGTGGGGTGAGGTGTATGAACCTCTGGTCGATGATTAATGGCCACACAACCCCCATTTTTATTGAAAATAGCCATAATATCGAAGGCTAACACCCTTAGATTTTTGTCCAAGAAATCATCTCCACCAGAAATCCAAGAATGTGATCTATGGCAAGGAAACATATGTGGGGTGAGGTGTACTAGCCTCTGGTCGATGATCAATGGCCGCACAACCCCCATTTTGTCGAAAATAGCCATTAATGAACATTTTCAAGAATACCGAAGGTTAACACGTACGGATTTTTGCCCAAGAAATTGTCTCCACCAGAAATCCAAGAATGTGATCTATAGCAAGGAAACATATGTTGGGTGAGGTGTACGAGCCTCTGGTCGATGATCAATGGCCACACAACCCCATTTTTGTCGAAAATAGCCATGAACGACAATTTTCAATAATACCGAAGGCTAACACCTACGGATTTTTGACCAAGAAATCATCTCCACCAGAAATCCAAGAATGTGATCTATGGCAAGGAAACATATGTGGGGTGAGGTGTACGAGCCTCTGGTCGATGATCAATGGCCACACAATCCCCATTTTTGTCGAAAATAGCCATGAACGACCATTTTCAATAATACCGAGGGCTAACACCTACGGATTTTTGACTAAGAAATGGTCTCCATCAGAAATCCAAGAATGTGGTCTATGGAAAGGAAACATATGTGGGGTGAGGTGTATGAGCCTCTGGTCGATGATCAATGGCCACACAACCCCCATTTTTGTCGAAAATAGACATGAACGACCATTTTCAATAATACTGAAGGCTAACACCTATGGATTTTTGACCCAGTAATGGTCTCAACTAGAAATCCAAGAATGCGATCTATGGCAAGGAAACATATGTGGGGTGAGGTGTACGGGCCTCTGGTCGATGATCAATGGCAACACAACCCCCATTTTTGTCGAACATAGCCATGAACGGCCATTTTGAATAATACCGAAGGCTAACACCTATGGATTTTTGACCACGAAATGGTCTGCACTTGAAATTCAAGAATACGATCTATGGCTAGCAAACATATGTGGGGTGACGTGTACGAGCCTCTGGTCGATGATCAATGGCAACACAACCCCCATTTTTGTCGAAAATAGCCATGAACGGCCATTTTCAATAATACCGAAGGCTAACACCTACGGATTTTTGACCAAGAAATGGTCAGCTCCAGAAATCCAATAATATGATCTATGGCAAGGAAACATATGTGGGGTGAGGTGTATGAACCTCTGGTCGATGATAAATGGCCACACAACCCCATTTTTGTCGAAAATAGCCATGAACGACCATTTTCAATAATACCGAAGGCTAACACCTACGGATTTTTGACCAAGAAATGGTCTCCACCAGAAATCCAAGAATGTGATCTATGACAAGAAAACATATGTGGGGTGAAGTGTTCGAGCGTCTGGTGATGATCAATGGCCACACAACCCCCATTTTTGTCGAAAATAGCCATGAACTACCATTTTCAAGGACACTGAAGGCTAACACCTATGGATTTTTGACCAAGAAATGGCCTCCACCATAAATCCAAGAATGTGATCTATGGAAAGGAAACATATGTGGGGTGAGGTGTATGAGCCTCTGGTCAATGATCAATGGCCGCACAACCCCCATTTTTGTCGAAAATAGCCATGAACGACCATTTTCAATAATACCGAAGGCTAACACCTACAGATTTTTGTCCAAGAAATCGTCTCCACTAGAAATCCAAGAATGTGATATATGGCAAGGAAACATATGTGGGGTGAGGTGTATGAGCCTCTGGTCGATGATCAATGGCCACACAACCCCCATTTTTGTCGAATATAGCCATGAACGATCATTTTCAATAATACCGAGGGCTAACACCTACGGATTTTTGACCAAGAAATGGTCTCCACCAGAAATCCAAGAATGTGATCTATTGAAACGAAACACATGTGTGGTGAGGCGTACGAGCCTTTGGTCGATGATCAATGGCCACACAACCCCCATTTTTGTAGAAAATAGCCATGAACGACCATTTTCAATAATACCGAAGGCTAACACCTACGGATTTTTGACCAAGAAATGGTCTCCACTAGAAATCCAAGAATGCGATCTATGGCAAGGAAACATATGTGGGGTGAGGTGTACGGGCCTCTGGTCGATCATCAATGGCAACACAACCCCATTTTTGTCGAAAATAGCCATGAACGGCCATTTTCAATAATACTGAAGGCTAACACCTACGGATTTTTGACCAAGAAATGGTCTCCACTAGAAATCCAGAATACGATCTATGGAAAGGAAACAAGTGTGGGGTGAGGTGTACGAGCCTATGGTCGATGATCAATGGCAACACAACCCCCATTTTTGTCGAAAATAGCCATGAACGGCCATTTTCAATAATACCGAAGGCTAACACCTACGGATTTTTGACCAAGAAATGGTCTGCAGCAGAAATCCAAGAATATGATCTATGGCAAGGAAACATATGTGGAGTGAGGTGTACGAACCTCTGGTCGATGATAAATGGCCACACAACCCCATTTTTGTCGAAAATAGCCATGAACGACCATTTTCAATAATACCGAAGGCTAACACCTACGGATTTTTGACGAAGAAATGGTCTACTCCAGAAATCCAAGAATGTGATCTATGGCAAGAAAACATATGTGGGGTGAATTATTCGAGCCTCTGGTCGATGATCAATGGCCACACAACCCCCATTTTTGTCGAAAATAGCCATGAACAACCATTTTCAAGGACACTTAAGGCTAACACCTACGTATTTTTGACCAAGAAATGGTCTCCACCATAAATCAAGAATGTGATCTATGGCAAGGAAACATATGTGGGGTGAGGTGTATGAGCCTCTAGTCGATGATAAATGGCCACAGAACCCCCATTTTTGTCGAAAATAGCCATGAACGACCATTTTCAAGAAGACCGAAGGCTAACACGTATGGATTTTCGACCAAGAAATGGTCTCCACTAGAAATCCAAGAATGTGATCTATGGCTAGGAAACATATGTGGGGTGAGGTGTACAAGCCTCTGGTTGATGATCAATGGCCACACAACCCCCATTTTGTTGAAAATAGCCATGAACGACCATTTTCAATAATACCGAAGGTTAACACGGACGGATTTTTGTCCAAGAAATGGTCTCCACTAGAAATCGAAGAATGTGATCTATGGAAAGGAAACATATGTGGGGTGAGGTGTACGAGCCTTTGGTCGATGATAAATCACTACACAACCCCCATTTTTGTCGAAAATAGCCATGAACGACCATTTTCAATAATACCGAAGGCTAACACCTATGGATTTTTTACCAAGAAATGGTCTCCACCAGAAATCCAAGAATGTGATCTAGGGCAAGGAAACATATGTGGGGTGAGGTGTACGAGCCTCTGGTCGATGATCAATGGCCACACAACCCCCATTTATGTCGGAAATAGCCATGAACGACCATTTTTCAATAATACCGAAGGCTAACACCTACGGAATTTTGACCAAGAATTCATCTCGAACAGAAATCCAGGAATGTGATATATGGCAAAGAACATATGTGGGGTGAGGTGCACGAGCCTCTGATCGATGATCAATGGCCACACAACCCCCATTTTTGTCGAAAATAGCCATGAACGACCATTTCAATAATACCGAAGCATAACACGTACGAATTTTTGACCAAGAAATGATCTCCACGAGAAATCCAAGAATGTGATCTATGGCAAGGAAACATATGTGGGGTGAGGTGTACGAGCCATTAGTCGATGATCAATGGCCACACAACCCCCATTTTTGTCAAAAATAGCTATGGCAAGGAAACATATGTGGGGTGAGGTGTACGAGCCTATGGTCGATGATCAATGGCAACGCAACCCCCATTTTTGTCGAAAATAGCTATGAACGGCCATTTTCAATAATATTGAAGGCTAACACCTACGGATTTTTGACCAAGAAATGGTCTCCACTAGAAATCCAAAAATACGATCTATGGCAAGGAAACATATGTGGGGAG
>NW_023367149.1:0-47500 GCF_902167145.1 Zea mays
TTCCCTCGATAAAAAGCAACTCAAAAGACAGTATGTAGACTCGGGGAAAACCTCTACCTAGGACTTGATTTACTTGTTTGAAAAACTTTTTATTATCGTATGGGAAAGTCACCCAACACTTTCTCTATAAGGATAGAGAAAAGAACAACAGACAACAAGACCAAATCCAACCGTTCTCCCTCTTCTTCTTTTTTCCGTCTATGTATAAGTATAAGGCTCTTTCGAAGCGGAATGTATTCTGCTAATGTGCACCACGGCACGGAGTTTAGATGAAATCCCGGTGGACCTTTGGGCTGCTTTATCTCATTCCACTGCAGAATTGGGGGTTCACAAGAACTTTGACATCTTTCCGCGAGAGCTGGCAGATCATCCACTCTTCATTGAAAAGTGCGTAAATTGCCTACCTAGTTTTAAAATTAATTAGAAAATGAGTGTCACAGCAGTAGCTTTTAAGATAGATGGTAGCCATGAATAAGGATATAAATGAGAGGAGTGAGTGTGAGGAGAACTTCCCATTTGCTGTTCTTAGACCCTGTAATAAAAACTTTGGAAGCTTCCTAGGAGCGAGTCAGCAATTTCGCTCGTTTTCCTGGTATCCAGACTTTCATAGTAGGTCTCGTAGCCAATATCCCTACCAGACAATCCAAAATGGAACCTTAGAGTGCTTTACCCGTGACCTTTCTTGTTGCTCCCTGGGCAAATAGAAACTATATCTTTTTCTATAAATAGGTCTGCCGCCCTGTTAGTGCTCTATTAAACCGGCTTTGTTTAGTCTGATCACTGATCATTTCACATCAACTCAGCGATTAGAAACTCGATGTCTTTTCGGCTGTTTTATTAGCAGCGTTAATAACCCTCCCTTCTGCTCTACGTTCAAAGACTTACTTCGTTTTTATTTGAAATAAGAATAACAGAGATGAGGGTAGCGGCTCTTACTGTGGCTGTGGCTGAATCACCGGCAGCATTAAAAAGGAAAGCAAAGACGTACGTGTATACTAAAACCCTCCAAACAATAGGTCTCCAATCCAGCGAGTAGATGAACGAGCCGACCAATAGGTAGGAAGGAAGGAGCGAGCCCCCCTTTTGATTTGAGAGGAATGGCTCATCCCCTCACCTCAGCTTTAGGAAAGAGCGAGCCATTCCTTGCCGGGGCGGTATGAGTTAGCCATTCATCTGTTGGATGTATGGAGCCGACTCAGTTGGGGCCAACGCCAGCAACCTAAGAAGCAGAAATTAGAGACATAGGCATTTTGCAAATACATACAAATAGAATATACCTGGCTCACAAATCGAAAGCAGCAGAGTAAGCAATTGTTAGAAAACCAAGACAGGTCAATTGATCCATCTTAAGTAAGCACTGTCTGTGTGAACTAGACCGCCTAGTAAGGAGATGCTTATTGCTATGTGGTTTCCACTCTTTCTTACAAGAGCTAATGAACAAGAGCTATTCCCTTCCTCAGATTCCATTTAGAAGCTAAAAACATCAGTAATGATGGAGGAAAGAAAGCCAACCTTAGCGGCCTTCTTCATTGGAAAGAACATTTCTCCCTTTTTCCGCTGCGCATTTCCCCGCCAGAATCCTCGTAGTACTATACTATACTATACTATACTATACTAAACTAAACTAAACTAAGTCGTGGCTTACAAGCTAGCCCGAAAGCAGCTTACCCTTAGCTTAGCGATTTGACTAAAAAGCCGAGTTAGCTAAGAATGCAGGAAAGAGAGATGATCTTAAAGAAGATAACCAAGTGGTGTATCAGCCTGATAGCTTGCTTGGCTCCTTTACCCTTCATGGTTAGAATGGGTACCTCGCGGTTGGATCCATTCCATCATCCATCAATCTCAGGATCCAGGCTCGCCTTCACTCGGTCAAGGGGTAGCCCTTTACCTCGTTCCGGGGTGATGAACCCTTTCATTCCTAGAACAGGGTATCTCCAATTTGAGTAACCAGCTTGCCATCCTTCTCAACCCACAATTGGAATTAATCCCGATAATCCTTTCCTTAGTTAGCTGCCCAGAAGGCGATCCAAACAAGAGCTGTATCAGCTCATGGGGATGACCCAGAATCTCTTTTCTCTGGTCTGTCGATCCAACCAGCTACCATGTAAACAACTATACCATGACTAGTTGACCCAGTGAGTAACAACTATCGTAGCGAACCTAAAGCATTCAGGCTTACCTCTTGGTAAACTTTGACTTTAGTTTGATATTACGCATAACCTTCCATCCAGTGGCCTTCCACCAGATCTTTCTACATCCGTGGTTATTAGACAGGATTCTGTGCTTCTACTTTTAGGCTTGCGTTCATAGACTGAATTCCACTATCTTAGCTCGCTTATGGTGGGAGTGTTCACTCGCTATCCTTGGGTAGGATCTTCTTACCGAGGGTATGACTACAAGAGCACAGCCAGCTGTATTCATGCTCTTCGAAGTACCCCTTTCTTGTCCACAGCTAGACAGCTCGTACTCATTTGCCCAGCAGTGGTCGGGTTCACCCATTCTTTGAACCTACCTATCTGCTTAACCCTCACCTTCCTTCATATCAGAATGGAACAGTAAACTATATTGTTAGATGCTATGTTTCTAGGATGGAATTCCCTGTACTCAACAGTAAAAATACAAATAGTATCCATGGGATAACCCTGATCGATAGAAGTCACCGCTAAACAAGTTTTGACAAGAGGAATGCTTATTGAATAATAATAATTATTGGCTTTATTTATTGCTACTAGAAAGGTAGATACCGGTGGTAAGCGAAGAGGAAATAGACTCCTGTGAGTATCTATTTGAGTAGAGAGGTATGCCATTAAAAGCAATTAAATATAGAAAATGAAGGAGATACTAGGTAATGTGTATGAAGGGGTAGCCTGTATAGCATGGTCTAGGGTTCTGAGAGAGATCGGTCATCAAGAAAAGAGATAAGAGTTCGCCCTCCCTGTTTTGAGTGGGTGCTCGCAAGGTCAAAGTAGAAAATTCGATTCTTTCATTAAGAGGATAAAGAGTGGAATTTATTTACACCTCGAAGTAGAGATGTATTGGTTGAGTCATTCGCTAAACAACTCGGATCGAGACCCGACCCCTAAAGTAGAGTCTGTTTAGTAAGTAGTATGTGGCGGTAAATCGAGCAAATCAACTCAAGGGCTTCTGTTGGCTCATGATCTATGTACCCACAATAGGGATTATATTCCTCAATACCGATAAAGTACCTCAAGTCACCAAGATCTTTCATTCTGAACTGTTTCTGAAGGAAAGAAAGAAAATTCCCATGTTAAATTTCACTTTCACTTTAACAATAACAATGCCTGCTTTTTTAATGTTATAAACTTAGACCAAAAAAATAACCATACCATAAGCCGTATAACAAACAAACAAAGAATGATCACACGAGCTCTGTCTGAATCCAGCTTCATTCACCAGCATGGCCATCTTGAATTTTGCAAACCGACGCTCTGGGTGCTTGTTTGAGACCATATAAGGCTTTCTTCAATCGGCAAACAAGGGATGGATCGGAAGTCTGATAGGGCTTTAAGAGATAGGGAAAACTGCGGTAAGAAAGACCCACTCAGTGAATCGGTGGATCACACACTTGGACCCGCCTGACTATTTCGAAAGTAGACAAGTGTTGAAAGAGTGAAGTCTGGGGACAACGGTAAACGTAAAAAATGGGATCTCCAAAGCTACCCGCCCTACTAAAGAAGTTCGCAAGCAAGGGACATGCCGAACACCTACCTTTCCAACTAAGTCCCACGCGAGGACCCTTTCATCCTTCCGTCGTTAGCAAGCGGTGGCCGACTAGGCCTTTTCCCTAAATATTTTAGGAAGCGAAGAGGACAGAAAAAAGTTCGGTAATCTTCTCCCTTTGGTAGGCATTTACCCAAGGCACTGATATTCTGAGTCTCTCGATTATACGTGAAATAGGGAGTTCAAGGTCTTATTTGTATTTCTTGGCCTGGCCAAAGTGAAAGTGAATATGAGCGAAAGTGAATAATTCACTATTGAAAGTGAAAGTGGAGTGAAATCTGGATATGAAGGTTCAAGTCCAGTTCCAATCTGGATATAAAAGTGCTGTTTAATCGTCGAAAGTGATCTCTCTTTTGTTGTTCTCTTTTAGTCCACTTTTTTTTTAGTCAGAAGTTCACTTTAGCTTAGCTAAGTAAGTAGTCCTTCATCAAACTTGCATATCTGGCACTTTAGGGGGTCAATCTTTCATGTTGGAAGCTAAAGAAAAGGTACTCCCCCTCATTTGAAAAGGATAGGCAATTGAGAGAGAATAGGGCGATAGCGATAGACACAGGAACTGAAATAGACTAAAAGAGGACTCCCGTAGAGGAGAGGGGAAACCCGCTTAGATAGGGCGATAGCCCGGTTTTTCTTGAATATCCTTTCCAGTGCTTGTCTTGTATTGAGGTATACCGAAGATATGAGTCAAAGTAGGTAAGAGAAGGAGGCTTTCACTATTATTATATTAAGAGTAGGGCTTTAATGAAAAGAGTAGGCCCTTCGTATCTTTCCTCCAAGACGGAGCGAGACGGATAGGCAGAGCAAGAGCTCTTAAAGTCTACCCTACCCGGGCTAGCTTCTTCATTCATCCATTTAGGTCAGGGGCGGGCTTCTTCCCTTATATACGATGACATAGATAGAGCCTCCTTCTTTGATCCATTCATTGATAAAATAAAGTAGTCTTCGGGGGCAGTTTACCTTTTGAATCGACAGTAGAGTAGGTTTGATCTTGCTTTCTCAATCTTTCTCTGATCCTAGCCGTGTAGTAGATCCGGCTTTATTCGGCTAAAAAGAAGTGTGTGGCCGTCGTATCTGCTCGCCCCCTTCTTCATTCATCCATTTAGGTCAGAATGGATCCAGGGAACCTGGCTCGGGAACAGCCCTGAAAAAACACAGTAAGAGAGTCCAATCTCTGAAATTTAGCATTTTATCTCCTAACCTAAGTAGTAGTAGTAGTAGTAGAAGGCTTAGTATCTGACTTGATCCAATAGAGTAAGAACACACAGTAGATCCAGATTCCACACCTTGCTGTGGACTGGGGAGAGAGCAGCTCTGCGAAGCTGGGCGTTCTGTGTGATTATGGAGGAACTGTAGTACTCGCCCCAAAATGCAAGCCGGGATAGATACTTAAAGAAAGGGGGAGCGGTGGGCCTTCAAAAAGGAGCGAGGGAGTGATGGGCAACCTTAGTCTATATGTTGCTCGTGAGCCGCCAAGTACCAGTCTCGCAACAGTACTGGCGTTAAAGGATCGGTCCTTCACTTGCGGATCGTTCGCGAGTCGAACTCGCTCTCTTGCCACGCCTTTGACTCACGAACTCGAGTCGGACTCATTCACTGCTTACTTTTTTTAGGATCGTTCGTTCTTCACTCTCTTGCTATTACCCGCAGGGAGCGCAGCAACCGACGGTGCATATTATCATATAGAAAGAAGCGAAGCGTAGCGATTCGTACTACCGGAAAAGTGTGCTAGGCAATAGAGTCAGCTTACGGGGTGGGGCGCAAGTAAGCGTAGCGAATCACATAGAGTTGCCCCTACCTGCCAGCGCGCAGATAGATAGGGCGGGCGAGCGCAGGGATGGATGTCTGAGCGGTTGAAAGAGTCGGTCTTGAAAACCGAAGTATTGATAGGAATACCGGGGGTTCGAATCCCTCTCCATCCGCGAGGGCATAAGTTCTCTCTTGCCTTATCTATAGATAAGAACGAATCTCCTCGACTCGACGGATATGATGGATGGAATGGGTAGAAGGTTTAGGTTATTGTGTGTTGATTTAGTTAGGACTTTGTCTCCCTTTCGTTATCTTCCGCCCCGGGGGGATGACCTGTGGGAGGGAGCTAAGTCGAAGATCTCGGTGTCGCCGTGAGTGGTTGATAAACAGCGATTGCTGTTTGATTTAGGGAGTCCTAACCCGCTTAACAGACAAAGAAAACGATAGAGACTTCCGGGTATAGGGTGACGACCTTAATGAATCAAGTATTCAGGTCCGGTAGAGCAATCTCGAATTATCATATAGAAAGAAACTCTCGACGGGTACGGGTATAAGTAAATCGTTTTTGCAATATTTTAGTCATCGCAAAATTAAGGTGAAGTATGATCTGTATCTGTAAAAGTAGATCTTTGAATAACAGATTGGTCTGAACTTAAAATCATTTTAACAAAGCATGACAGTTTTTCATGACTGCCTTGCTTTCTTTTATATGGGAGCTGAAATCAGCATCCGATCGACCCTTGCTGCGTACATGGGTCAGTAGATATCACAGTACTAACATCGCAAACAGGATTCAGGTTTAAGCCACAAAGATAGATGACGATGAAGAGGAATCGTAAATTTGTTCACAATCATTCCTTTCAGGGAACTCACAAGGCCCATCGTGCTATGTGTTCAACACAAAACCCAGTCTTTATCCGTCAGTTTTACCAACCTGACCAAGAAACCGTATCAACCCTGCCGCAAGGAACCATGCCGAGGATCTTTTGAGATATTTCCTAGTCTAGTGGAAGTCTAATAGGTCTCAGGATTCGAGGTGGCTATCTTCCCTTCCGTGGATTTCCTAGTTCGATTTCTCTCTTGCATCTGTTTATTGTGATACTTCCATGGATCTGTTTGGATCAACCTCATTGGCCAGTTCTAGGCAATAAAGAGACAGACAACTCAAAACTCTATTGGATGCCGGTTTGCGGAGATTACCTACGAGGATTTCTTAGGATGGCTCAAAGACGGATTCGGTCTTTTCCTCAAAGGCGGATACGATGGAATTCGCTTTGGACTAGGAGAGAGCTAGACAGCGGGGATGAAAGGTTTGCGAGGAAGAATCAATGGTTCTACAACTGCAACAGCACTTACTTCAAAGACTATTCTACGACCAGCCGCCTACTTAATTACACTTCCAGCATGGCAAGTTCCTTCTTCTGCGAATATGAGATAGACCGACAGCCGGTACGGGACTAAGGGACTGTGGGAACAGCGAAAGACCGGATTCTAAGATATAGGCCAATCAAAAGGAAGATGGTGAAAGACCACCACAAAGAGACCCTCGCTCACGCCTTAGTTGCGCAACCAGTGCCGTCTCAGATTTCATCAGTGCCTTCTCTACCTCAGTCGACTGAGTGGCTCTTAGACTCAGGAGCTTCTCATCATGTCACCGGTGACTTGCTTCGCACCTGTCCTCTTATTTTGCTTATGCTGGTTCAGATACTCTCACCATTGGAGTGGAGTGGAGATGGTACTGGTATGAAAATATCCCACATTGGCTCTTCTCCTGCGGCCTTGTCTCATGGTTCCATTCACGCTTCGCGCCCTCTCGCCTTTTCCCACAACTCATTCATAAAACCAGTTGTCCGTACACTCCTCAGCAAAACGGAGTGGCCAAGCGCAAACATAGACACATTACCTTAGCGGCCTTGCTGTTATGCAACACGCTTCTATCCCGGTTCCTTTTGGGATGAAATATTTGCAAGTGTGGTCTATCTCATCAATCGCTCCGCGCCTCTTCTTCTTCTCTCTCTCCCTTCACACAATTGTTTCATAAAGACCCGAATCTTCGTATTCTCAGACAGCCTCACCTCAGACCTTACATTGATCACAAGCTTCAGCCTCGTTCGATGCCGTGTATTTTTCTTGGTTATGCACCACAACAGAAAGGTTACCGCTGCCTTCATATACCAACTAACAGAATTTGGATTTCCAGACATGTTGTCTTTGATGAAAACAGGTTTTTTTAGGGAGCTCTCTACATCTGGATTGACCATTCCCGAGTCCACCATCGAGCCGGCACTGGCACCATTACGAGCGAGGTAGGGCAGCTAGCGAAACAAAGTGCGAGGGATGGATTCGTGCATGAATGTCAGATGGTTGTAGTGGTGAAGCTCGTGATGCTCTGGATGAGACTGACTCTATATGCCCGAAAGGACCAATCAGGTGGATCATTTGGACAGAGGAAGAGATGGGTGGGTGCACTGCCCTGCCGCAGAGAAAGAAGACAGCTCTATCTCAGAAGTGAGCTCCGTCTCACAAGTTAGCTCAGCTCCGTCGATCTTCTCGAGAGGAGCAGTTCAAATCACCCTGTACGGATCCATTGGGATCTGGTCGAAGTAACGGGTACCAGGTTTTTCCTGGAGTTGCCTTTATTCGTTCATTTCTGGTTGAAATATGGGCTGTTTTCTGTGTGGGTCTAGGAAATCAATCCGAATCTGCTTTCCATAGGATCGTTTGGATATTAATCGATTAAATAGGTGTCTTCTGCTGCATTTCGAGTTAATATGTGTACTCTACCGAACGAGGAGGGTCGAGTCGAGGGAACACTTCCTTGACGAGAATCGCTAACAACTCCTTTTCTTTTCTTTGACGAGCTTAAACCACTCCCGGATTCCTAATCATAGCTTTCTTTTGTGGGCCTCCCATCGGTAATGGTATGGGTTCCTCGGTCTCATTATGCATCTGTTTTGTTGCAGTTTTGAACTGTAGTGACACAGGTGCGTTTTAAGAATGGCAGCAGGTCTAATTATTCGTACTTTCGGTGCATACGCCTGGTGAAGGAACCTTCCTTGGGTAGAAAAGTTACTAATAGCTCTGCCTCGAACAAACCCAATTGTAGTGATCGCCCATATTGGATCTTTCGTATCGAAAAGTGATAGGAGGTGAGACTTGCCTATTTCCTTTGGATGCCTATTCATATGTTTTGTGAACAAGTGAGCAGCTGGTGCTCTAGTATACTGTAGTGAGCCTGAATGGTCTTTATGAATTGTGCACTTGCTATATTATTTGTTCTTGCACTTTGGCCTTGAATCCTTATTGTGCACCGTGGTCTCTTGGCTTTGATGACAGGGATATCCCTTTCCCTTCTACTGCTTGATCCATCCCTGCGGCTTGCTCTCTTGAGAAAAAGAACCTAAGCGAATTCCCTTATCTTATTTGGAGGATTAGCCATGGCCTTCCTCAGATTATGGGGCTCCTAGTTTGCTGATCTTGTAAATCTCTTCCCCGCTCAAGTTAAGGTTCCCACGGCAATGAGTGCTTTGCTTCTCTACATCTCGTCTGCTATCTTGATTGAGATGCTTGTTTTCCTAGTAAGAGTTGTACAGCCCATCTCTTCCCTTCTATTCACTACCATTCCGCGTCTTCGACTTCTATTAGTTTCTTTCTTTCTCACTTTCTTTGGCTACAATGGTTACTGCCAGCAATATCAGATCAGAAATGTTATAAGAAATAGCTATATCTATTTTATTTTTCTACTTCCGCTACAGGTGGGGATAGACTGATTCGGTCGGGTCGATAATCTGCCCCGACCTCTCAAGCCTCTAAAGATCGATAAATGGTATCTATCTGGATGGAATGCTAGCAAAGCAATAAAGTACCTTGCGTTGCGGGTGGAAAACAGAGAGGAATCTCCTGCTGCTTCGTTATCAAGAAAGAAAGCTTAGGTTTGGATTTCTTCTCCTTCACTTGTGACCTATGAAGCACCAATGCTTACGATCCGGTACTAGTCCTCCAATTATCTTCCTCCCAACGCGGCAGGTCGGATCTTCTAACCCGATCTCTTCTCAGGTTTCGAGGTTCCTAGCTGTACTGATTAAGGGAGGACAGGCAAGTCACTACACTACTCCAAATGCAAAAGAGATGCTCATCTACGTAAATTCAAGTCAAGCTCAAGTCAAGTAAATGGCCCAGGAATGGATAGCGTAATGTGTGAATCTCAATTGTTCATATAGAAATGGTGCTCTCTGGTTGACAGGTTCGACTTCTTCATTTTACTGGGATTTTGGGCATCAAGTCAATTTTGCCTAACTTTTATTCGTCACATTATACGTGACTCATTGGATTTCCAATGAGAAAAGTGCGGATCATATAGATGGCAAAGTCCATAATTGGTTTTTACCTAGGGAGAGTCGATTGCTTTTTGGAAAAGTTCATCTCACTATTTGGAACTACTGCAAAACTCTCATTTCCAGAAGCCCATTTTCTTTAGTGAAATTGGAGGATGGACGAAAACACCGGGAAAATGAAAGCAATCTTGATTCCGGTTTGCCGAGGAGGGTAGGCTTGTTTTCCCACTATATGCGACAGGCCTGGCTTTCCATACTCAGACACTATAGGAGTGCTGCTACACGAACATCCTTTTATTCGTCACATTATACGTGACTCATTGGAATGCTGTCTTTCTTTGGAAAGCAGAAGTGAGAATTGGATTGCTGTCTAGGCGAAAGCGGGAACTCAGATGACTTTGACTTGATACTTGATTGAGATGCTTGTTTTCCTAAGAGACCAATCCTATGAATCTTCCTTGGACGATTGCCGAGTTGCCACTTCTGATTACCAAGATTACCAAAGACTTATCACTTCTCGATACGAAAGACCTGTTTCCCAGAACCAGAACCAGAATACGAGGAATCGATTTTGACCACTGCTTTGTATGGAATGGCATACGGCGCTTCTGCTACGAATCAATGTGTCAGTTCCCACTATCCTAGCGAACTGAACAATACCAATACGCGAATCACGAGCCGGAACAAACGAAACGAGTGCTTTCTCCGGAACAGAGAACGAATACACGGCGCTTCGAATGGAGAATACGAGACTGAGGAAGAATACCTTGACTCGCTATCTCAAATTCGAATACAGAAATGCAACATATGGTGGAAATGCTATGAGGAACCACAAATCCTTCCTACTGAGGTGAGGAAAATACTAGATTATTTCCGGCACCTTTACTTTACTTTACTTTACTTTACTTTACAGTAGTAACCATACCATAACCATAGTTGGAGGTAGTTCACTAGCACAGCCAGCCAATGAGTAATCAACCTTCCCTTTAGCCAATGAGTAATCAACCTTTTCCCTTTCTGGACCAGCAAACAGAAGAACCAATACGAGTAACCCTTCAAGCCAGAAGAGTAACCCTGAAACCTACGAATAGGAAACTGTCTTTACTTGAAACCGTAAGCAGCAAACCTATGCCAAGGTCACTCATCTTTCCTAAAGACGTTGACTACGACTCTAGATTAGATCTGGTGAATCACCGGTACCTCTAGGTATGGAGATCCTTCGACAAGTTCTTCTTCCCCATTGGCCAGGTCCCTCTGCATACATAGAATGTCATAGATAGAAACGATATCTCGTAACGGAAGACGATAGATTCTAAAACTTGATCTCGCCGGGACCACAGAATTTCGTTTTTCCTCGATAGAGAGTCCTAAGATCTGATCAAGTGATGCTCACCATGGTCCAAAAGTTGACAAGCAGATTTTCTCTCGATGGAGAGCCAGCTGATAAGAATCAAGTCTGTTTCGTATAGCTGGAAAAGTTACCAAGTCCGTTTTCCCGCGATTTTCGCTTTATAGCAGATTTTTCCTCTAGAGATGGTCTTTTGGTCTGAGAAAAGTATGCTTCCCTTAGTGCCAAAACTACTTCATCTGATTTTGCCGAAGGAAACTCTAATCTGGATTTCGAATAGTTCACATTCCCGGGTATTTGACATATAGAAATTCTGGGAGTCTTCCTGGCCACACGTGGAGCAAGCGGCACCTATCTTTCTCTATCTATCTTGGCAGGGCTTCAAAACTAGTTCGAGAAAAGAAATGCGTCTCTCCTATAACGGAGAAATCACTGAAGCCTATGGCAGCCTCTATCTAGTCGATTGCTTTTGGATCAAGCCCAGTGCAGTGTAAAAACGAAACCCTATTTGACCTCCGGAAAGCCTATTGACAATTCAAAACTTCTGGTCCCCTATACTATACTATAATAGGGAAAGTAGGCAAGTCCATGGCCACCTACTTGAAGTGAAGAGCAGAAAAGAGATTTGATTCACTACCGAGTTCTCTTCCAATGAGTAACTACTAATGTTACGAATCAAAAACGAGCCCTTCGTCCTCTGAAAGCCGGCGATCGAGTGAGTAAGTCCGCCAGGAAGCTAGTTCTTTAGGGCTTAAATGAAAGCTTGTCGGCTGTGAAAAGTATACCTTTCCTTTTCCTATCCTTTCTTCTCTACTGGCTATCCTATCCTTTCCTTGAGTTTGTTTCTTTCCGCTGCAAAAAAGAAGCTAGTCTACCAGCGCTTCGTTCTAGCTCGAAAGCAAGGTTCTATGAAGACTCACAAGCACAAGCAAAAGTAGCCCCTCCCTTAGAGCAGTCTCTTTTGAAACAAGTCAAGGAAACCAGTCAAGTCAACCTGACCCGAGATGCAATGCAATACGACTTCACAGTTGTGTTGATTGAAGGAAGTGAGCGTATGCCGGCTAGTCCGGTAAATCGTATCATGATCATAGCATCGGGTTGGTGGGACAACCCTAGTCAGAGTGAGGGTTAACAAGAGTAGCGAACGGATTCCAGTATTTCATTTTTCCTTTCACCCGGGTTTCCTCTTTTCTTATCCGACGACTGCCATGCTTCTACCTTTCTTATCTGCCTACTACTAGCCTTCCTTCTTACTTTCTGGTTGGAGTATTTCTATTGACGGATCGAGGTCCGGGTCCTTGGCCTACGCTTTGGAACCTGGAAGAAGGAGACTCATTAGCTGAAGAAGTAAGCAGACCTAGATATTCCCTTAACCTAACCAGCCGGAATCCTTATTCCAATAACCCTTAGCCCTAGCTTTCATTGAAGGAAGTGAGGGTCGACCTTATAACTCCGTATGTATCAACTAGCCATTATCAGATCCGAGGTCCAATTTACTAGATTGGCAAAAGGGGCGGGTGCAGGACAAGAAGCCAATCATTCATTTTCATGCATTGTTCGATTCACACTGCTCCTTGGTCCGTGGCTAGTGCTTTTCTTTTCGCTAATCACCCAACTCTCAGGCCAGTCAGAAGGGCATTGATGGAACACAGACCGGTAAGCTCTTCGATTAACGCCGTCCGAACTCTTGCTTGATAGGACTTCCTATTCTTCACCTGGGGCTGGTACCTTTCCCAGCTTTCTTTCTGGACAGCTATCTTTGATTGACGGAGGGCAGCCTGCCAAACGGCTCTGCCCTAGCTTCTACTTCCTAGTTTAGTTGATATCTAGGTTCCAGTGTAGTAAGTCTTCCAAATGTATAAACACTTTTCTGGTGTGGTTGAACCTATGATTATGATCGGTTGGGCAATCCGCCTATACTATAGCCTGCCTTGGTCCCGGGCGGGCGGCACCTAGCTATAAAAAAAGTGGGCGTATCAGAAGAAAAGAATGGTTTCCTGCAGTACTTTTTAGTAGGGGAAGTTCCAATATATATATATAGCCTTCTCGAAAGAAGAGCGCGCGCAGAGCTCTAAGAAAAAGCATCACTCACTTACAATAATAATGAGGACCAGGAACCAATCTCTTTGTTGCGAGGAATCCGGGAAATAACTAACTCCAAGTCACTTAACTCACTCTGTAAGGCCATGAAAATCCCAAAGGAAATATAGGAAATACAAGTCAGTCAAAGAAATGCAATTCGGAAATGCGCACGCACCAGTCAATCTAGTCAAGTGCTACTCAATCTCCTACTAGATATATAGAGGCCATATAGAGGCAGGCAAATCCAGGAATGAGATATAGCGGAGGGAATACGGGCCTCCTTACCTACCTGAAATAATCTATGAAAATTCAAAGTGGAGTAAAGAAACCTAGAGGTAGAACCCATTTGAGACTATGAATATTCAATCTCAGTTTGAACCCTCAAAAAGGCTAGTTTGAGAGGAGTCTAGAACTAGAAATAGAAATCAGGCTAAAATGCACATGATCCAAATAAGGAGAGGAAGCGGAGATCTTGAATCGAGAAAGTGGCTTTTTCTATCAGAAAATGAATCTGCTTTCTGATGGCCATTTCGGTCCGTTGTGGGACCACGGCTTGCAAAGAAGGTATGCTCGGTCGGCTTGCGCTCTTACTTGGAAGTGGTCTCAGTAGCGAAGTCAATAAAGAGGGTAGTCCTCCTAGCTAGGAAGTCGTTGATGAATCAACCGATTTGTTTTTACTACGTATCATTAAGAATTCGAATACTAGCTTGCGGCAAGTGACGTCAAGTAGGGAAGATACCCAAGGCCCATATGAGGCGCTTGAAGAAGTGATCCATTAAGGCTTGGGACTAAGCAAAGCAGAATAGGAAATAGTAGTTGGATAGCTTTTCCTTGGGGTGTTCCCTGCCCTTTCATCGATTTTCGAGAAGTGCACTACATGTCAAACTCGAAGAGTTACTCACTTGGCCACAAGAGCAAATGTATAATGGTAGTCAATACCCTCACCCAATCTGAGTATACCCTTTGGCGACGAGGCGGGCCTTGTACCTATAAATACTGCCATCAGTATATGCTTTCATTTTTGAGACCCAGCCAATGGCTTTCTTGCCAGTCCTTTCCTGACGTCTTAACTCGGATGGGCTTAGTAAGAAAAGAATGATTCGCATAAAGATCCGGCTGCTATTGACGTAATGAAGAATTTCGGCAGATAAAAGAAGCAAGCTTTCGAGGAGAAAAAAGGATTGAATCAAAGGGTCCATAATAAAGTTGGAGGCCATAATGTACCCTTTAAATCCCGAAAAATACGCTTTAATGCTTGCCAGTGCAAATCTCGTGGGTGTTGCATGAACTGACATGCTAGGTTTACTGCATATGAGATATCAGGTCTTGTAAAAGTGAAGTACTGTAGAGCACCGACAATTTGGCGATAGGGAGTCGGATCAGCGAGAAGCGAACCAAGATTAGATTAGAAGAGAGTTGTGAGTTGGGTGCTACCGGTGTTGAAACCGGCTTGCAATCAGCCAGGAGTGCTCAGTTTGATTTGATATGATAAGTAGATACTTTTCAAGGAAGATAGCCTGAGCGAGTCTTTTCGCGGAGCTATTGTGCCGAACGCTGGCTTTCAACTTCCCGTACCGGGAGAAAGATTCTAACGTTGATCGAGGGAGCAAAAGGGAATCTAAAGGGTGAAATACGCGTCTGTCTCATTAGAACCCCGCTCCGCTTAGTCGACAACAAGAGAATCGAAGCATCCTCCTATTCCTTATGTTTCAAGAGTTCCCGAGATATGCAAGCAAGTTGGGCTGGGCACTTGTTTTTAATAATGCCAATGGGCATTCGAATCCCTGAGAGAGAGCTAATAGGAAGGAAGATGGCTCTGGATTCACTAGGCTTTCGCTGGCTAGAAGCTTCGAGAGAAAGTAAAAGAGATGATGTGGTTGAAAAGGTGGTAACTGTGGATAGCGCCAAGTAAGCTAATCCTAAATGTCCAGCCACGCCAAACCGAACTCTTATCACATTATTTGTAGGCTTTGCTATTCTTACTCCTCTGTGACCTTCATCAATCACTAGGCACAGTATCAGTTAGCGTGATATGGGTTGGTAAAGTAGTAAAGAAAGTCTTAGTTATTAGGAAAGAAATGTTGCAGCCTATCTGCCACTGAGTTGGAATCGATTTGCTTAACCTGCTAATGCACGGAGATTAGCCAAATTAGAGAATATGAGGACGTCGGCAATGGTTGGTTTTAATGCTCGCACAGACGAAATAGAATACCGGATTGGACCTTAGCCGCTCGGGAATAGAATCCTTCACCACCAGACCAGGAAAGGCAATCGCCACGACGCTGACATCTTTTCATACGTACTAGACCCGGAGGCAAGGCAAATTCGGAAGAAGCCGCTTACACGACTTCCAATACAGACAACTCAAGCAAGAGGTTTGACATCACTCCTGCAACTGCAAGACAAAGACTCAATCAAGAACCAGAGAAACTTAAATCAACCTTAGTATTAGTAAGAGTAAGAGTATTAGTAAGAGTAACCACTTCTGGCTCGTTAATGTTTCGCTTCTTTGTCCTTAAAGAACTTTGCATACATCGGAACATGTAAGACAGCATCAAGGATGGGGATGGTAATCTGCGCATCTTGAATCATCTCAAGAAACTTAGCAAACTGCTTGTCTTCACTTGACTTCTCAAACCGTTCTGGAAATGGCTGCTTCGGCTTGGTAGGTGGAACTGAAGTCGAACTGATTGATGATGGATCATTAGGAGCTATAGCTGGTGGTGTAGAAGAACTAGGCTGTCCAGCAGTAGTAGTAGTGGACTGCTGAGGTACCTGCTGGTCCTGTGGAGAAGGTTCATTTATCAGGAATCTACTTGTTGCATAATGCACATGCCACAAACGATAAAGTGGAAGCACACTCAGATGAAGAGGATGGTGAATTGATCAATAATCCCATGTCTTTTTTTGCTGAGAAATCTTGGATCAAGACATACAAGGCAGCATTGGTCAAACATAGGACTACCTAGGCTAGGTCATTCATTGCTTGGTCCGCTATATTCGTTTTGTCTTCTAGTTCTCCACAGGGACTTCCTACTACTCCGCCGAATCTCTCATCTGAGAAAGTAGGTCACCTGGGTCGGGTAAAGCAGCGTAGATAAGGCTGGAGTTTATGAACAAGTTGATGTCTACTAGGGCATTGACCGTACAAGCAGGTAAGTATAGGGCTCGGCTAGGAATTCGTTTATGCTTATATTTATAAGCTTTCTTCTCACTAGGTAGGGCGGGCAGTTGGTCTTATTGCCCTGCATCATATGAGAAGGAGTTCTTCCACGAAATAGAGGTCGTCTATGGTCTTTGTGGCATTGATGGATAGTACTGGTCTGTTGTCAACAAATAGACTGGCTAGGTCACAGTCTGCTAAGTCTACTAGTGGGATATGAATATGCATTAGTAGTAGTTATTGCTGCCGGATTGGTATTAACAGTTGGTCAAGTCTAACGTAACGTTTTTCAAGTAGAAGGATAGGGCATTAATTACCTGGGGTCGATAGGTACACCTTTATAATCAATTATTAGCACAAAGCTCTCATCTCACTTTTCATAGGTAGGCCTCTATAGTTATAGTGTATATTGGCTTTGATTCTTTCTATTGTTATGGGAAAGGCATATCCCCACCCAGTTCTTCTTCGTCTTAATTAATAACTCCTTCCTGAACTTCAAAGTACGATAGAAACTGACTTATATCTCGTAGGAAAACTAGAGAATGAGCCATCTCCATCTCGTAGAGAAACTAGAGAGGTGCTGGGCGCAGCTGAAAGGAAATCCAAGAAGAGTCCATGAAAGGCTAGCACGATTAGGATCCTTTGTAGGGTTTATCTCGGAAGAGAAGGCTATGAAGCGAACATCTCTTCTTTGGGTTGGGAGAGAGGGGAAGATCTATGCAGGACACTTAACCCGTGCCGGAGGACTGCACACAGCTGGTACAACCTCGTACATTTTACATGTTCTTACAAGTCCGATGGTACAGTTGACCTAGTATCGAATTATTATAGATTCCGTTGGCAGCCATTGCCCCCCTGCATGTCGTCTGACACGACCGAAACGAAACTTGACACCCCCTAGCAGCCCCCTGTCGGCATCGAAAACGGAGGGAAGTGCGCGTGCTGATGTTTAATCATGCGATGCCAATGATGTAAGCGCGGGCCCGCAGGTGCAGACAGGTTCGTCGGGGGTTATGCAAGCTTCAGAGGTGGGGGGTACGATTGTGGAAGATCGCGTGGAGGCAGGGGTTGGAGATGTGATGCAAGGGTGCGGGGAATTGGGTGGAAGGACAGTCGTTAATGTGGAGTCAGGTTTGACGGGCGTGAGGCAAGAAGTGGAGGGAAGTGGGATCTAGATTAGAAGAGATAAATACGATATTCCTGATCTGATACCCGCGGACGATCCCTAGCCTAGCTTGGCAATCCCTTGAAAATGCAATGCATTTTCCAAATTGCTTTTTCTCAAAAAAACTCTCAAATCAACTCACGCATATTCCCTTGCTTCTGTTAACTACGCATATCTCCTGTTTCTATACTTGCTAGCTAGCAACCTCTTATCACACAGAAAGCGTGACATGAATGCATACCCCCGTGTATACAACTCCTTACTATCTCTAATATACCGTTGCTTGTTCGGCGCATAGACCTATTATTATTCTCGGTCAGGCTTTCCTTTTGGCAGGTGATTACTATATATAATATAGCGGGCTTTCCCTTATCCGTTCGCTTAGGTATCTGACTGTGTAGCGTAGTTCGCCGATTCCCGGGGCCGGCACGGCACAACCGGATCCCCATCCTTAAGCAAACACACCTTCCTTTGGGTCATTGAAATTTCATCTTACTTGATCCTTCTAAATCAGCTTGTGCTACTTAATCTAGATTTACGAGATTCTTCCTTCTATTCTAGCTAGGTGGCAGGCCAATACCAATACAACTAAGTTTAGGAGTGGATTTCATTTCGTACCTACGTAGGATTCCCTAACTCATCCTCTTATCCATCCTTTCCTGGACTTTCGTAAGGGGCAATAGCACAAGCAGAGCCTTTATAGAGCAGTTGGATTGCGCCTTAGTCACTAGCATACGTTTTCTTGCTTTGAGCTACTAGCGCGGATTGTTCTGGTTTAGCTTGACCTACCCCCGTTCTCTTTCATGCTTAACTTGAATGCTGAACTATCGATAAGATAAGGGCTGTATCGTTCGTGATCAAGTCATCGAGCGCATGTTTGGAATTCAATAGCGCTTTCTTTGGCAAGGCAGGATATGAAAGGAACGGAAGTACCGTTGTTTCCATAGAGGATTGAGCAGTGCCAGATACGGAAACAATAATGGCAGTCAATTCCTTCTGAAATCTATTTATACGGGGCCATTCGAAGCAATACCTTGTAGTTAGAGTCCTCTGGAAAAGCAGAATCTTAATAGTTTGAAAAGATAGAAAAAAGACAGAGTGATACCCTTAGAGCCAAAAGCAGATAAGTCAAGCGGCTAGAGCGAATCCTGGATAAGGCTCCTCTTGCCTGAGAGAAAGGGACTTCTTTCTACAGCCGAAGCCAAGCGCAGACGGCATATGAAAACCCGTCTTTAAAAACCAGGAAAGACACTCATAAGATTTCCAATGAAAGGAACGCTCGCCAGAATGAAATACTTCAATTAGGATGAGCTACTACATATCGTTCTGAAAGGGGCCTGTGAAACTGAAGCAGTTCCTGCAACCATCAACGAAGTCAAGACATTACCTATAGCAAGAAAGACTACCGATACCGATAAAGAAGAGCCGAAGCCCTACCTTGTTCCTGCCATCCCTTCCCATTCATCTCCACTATACCCCTCGTCTTCTAATTCCTTCCATTCCACCACGGAATTCTCTATAATAAAATAATTCGCAAATCCAAATCCGCTAATTGTTCTCTAATAGCACCCAATGAGTAACTACTAATGTTATGAATAAAAGGCCTGTCGCAATTTCCCGATTTCGAAACAAAGCCTGGGGTAGAAAAAAAGGGAGAAATGCTGTGGTTACAAGATGCAATTTCATCTTCGAATAAACCCCGTAATCGTAAGAAAGTAGGTTTTTTAGCGCTGGGCCTAGCAAAAGAGAAATCGCCGTATACTAGGCCCTCCAATTTCTTAAGGGGTTTATTTAAAAGATTCGCGATATAATATAACTAGGAAGACCTTTCAAATACCACACATGAGTCACTGGACATGCCAGTTTGATGTATCCCATTTGATATCTTCGTATCCGAGAATCAACAAATTAGACCCCGCATTTTTGGCAAACAGACGAGAGTGAATTACTCTTACTCGGAATGGGGAGAAATCCCTGACTGGAAAATACCCCGCTCAGAGTAGGTGAACGAAGCGATATCCGGGTGGATATAGCGAGAGAGCCGACCAAAAGCTAGGCTATGTGAGACAGCCCAAGAACCTCTTTTCTTTACTGCCCTCTCATCAAAGATGGACCTGATAAGGGCTTCATCCCATTGGCTTGTCTTGTCCTCCTGTTGCTTGCATCGCTCGTGCTCCCTATCGAGGTCGCTCTTCACCCTATCCCTTTAGTGTAAAAACGGGATAAAGAGCCCTCAATAACACGCTTGCCCAGGAGGGTATAACAGCTGATAGAGCCTCGGATATGGCTCCTTAACTGGTAGTACGCGCTAAAGACACCAGATCATTTTGATAGAAATGAGGTAGACTGGAAGCTGAAGCCAATAGACCAATGGAACTAATCAATCACTTGCTTTCCCGAACTGGACAGCAGGATTTTATCAGCACTGGACTTGAATCGCGTCGATGACTCTAATCTTTAGAGACAGAAGCAGATGGGAGAAGGTTGGATATGGATCATGATCAAGTCTACCTCGTAAGCTAAGCCACTTAAAGATCTTTGAGCAGCTCGAGAGATCTTCATTGGTAAAAAGTAACCTCCCGATTAAGCGATATTATAAAGGTACAAACCAATTAATCTAATATTGATTTGCAGAACGGATTCAAATACCGAGCATCAATATTAGATTCACACAAAGATCCGGGTGTCGGATCTAGTAACTAACTACTAGATCAAGCCAAGGTAAAGACACATCATTAGTATCATTACTATAAATAAAGTTGATACTCTTATATGATTGGAATATCCACCACCGGACGATATGATAAGTTTTAAGAAAATAAAATAAAAATGAAAATGCTCTTTTTAATGAAAGGCTCTTATTTATTTCAAATTAATATGATAATTTCACGGTGTTATTCAAAAAAAACTAGAGCAGAAAAAGCGAAAGCTAAAGCTTTCTCTAAAGCAGCAACTAGAGCAGAAAAAGCGAAAGCTAAAGCTAAAGCTAGAGAAGAAGAAATTGCTCAAGCTGAAGAATATGTAGACAATGTTGTGAAACAACTATCCCAGGAAAAACCTAACCCTGTACTGGATCCTTTTAGGGAAAGCAGCGCTCCTGTCATCGAGCTTGATAATACAGTAAGAGAACGCGATGATCAAGAGATCAGTAAAAAAATGATAGAATCTCAAAACCAAACTGTATTTGAGGAGTGGGAATCAAAAACTAGGAGGTATAACTCCTAATTTTGGGTGCCCAAAGAAAAGAATGGTAAGTACACTACTGAGATGTTAGATCTACTTTATCAGTTCTGGGATACCCTCATGAAGTCCTACGAAACAGAATCACTTGATAATAAGAGAGAGGAAAAACTGACTTATAAAGTTTTTTAGTTTATCAAAAACTCATGGAGAGAAGATCTATCAGATTCAGAATTCAGAAATAT
Organism: Zea mays; assembly: GCF_902167145.1. Lineage (NCBI taxonomy): Eukaryota > Viridiplantae > Streptophyta > Magnoliopsida > Poales > Poaceae > Zea > Zea mays. The sequence goes on from NW_023367149.1 coordinate 21,005, forward strand.
ACAACTCAAAGTGGAAGATATGACTCTTCACTGTAAAGAAAATACTATATATAATAATATACCACAGTTGAAGGTATTATTCTTCAATAAAGATTTTATATGGATTATCTTCTTGATAAATTACAAAATGAGTCAGATAAGGTTATAGTCAGAGCAATGGGGACATATACAATTGAAACTATTGTTATATGGGTGCTAAGCAAGCACTTTAATGTTTTTGCACTGGAACAAAAAAGTGTACGTCTGTCTACTTTAGTAGCTGAATTAGACATAAACGTAAGAAATTACACGAATAATGAGAGCTGAATTAGAGAATCCTCTATCAACTTCCCAGATTCTGTTGTTGAGACTATGGCTGAGGTGACAGATGATAGTCTTAATCAGACAACTGATATTCCGAAAGAAGAAGCTAATAATAAAAGCAATAAATCAGATAGCTCTAAAGAGCTGTATAATATAGGGAGTACCCTATTTACCTGGCTAAATAATAGGAATTTGGTTGAGATCTACCATCCTCATGGTGATATCAAGAGCCCTAAAAAAGGTAAGTATGCAAAGTATATCACCTATGTTAGGTGTGTATTTGACATTAAGGAGCTACCGCTCCATATAGCATTACCTATGGTGTGTCCACCACTTGAATTGAATGGAGGAATCGCAGACCCAAACGGCTGAATAACGACAGAGTAACAACCAAACTGAGGGATCTAACGGGTGGGTACTTATCTTCTGACCCAGAAGTACTTGGTCATTATACCAATACCTCAACCCTGTTATCTACACACGATGAAGAGCGTTTTAACATATATATTATATGGTGAGTGATGAAAAAACAGCTCGACTAACCCGTGTAATAAACAAGTTACAGAGTGTGCCATATCAAATAAATACAAAATTATTATGTCATTTGGTAAAATGTAAGGATATATACCATGCATCAGGGCTTCTCATGCCTAGCATTCTTGCTTCTATTGATAGAACGGAGGGGACTGTAAGACTAAAACATCATTACTTGAATGACAAAGAAATGAAAAAATATTTTTCTTTAAAAGACTTGATCAACATTTGGATAAAAAACATTCAGTCTGCCTGCTACGAGCAATACATTTTAAAACTAGCTGATGCTTTACAAAATTACAATTTGTATTTCCCAACGTTTTTGGACTTTAGGGGACGAAATTACCGATATGGTCCTTTTCATTACCACGAACGAGATCTTGTTAGATCTCTCATACTCTTTGCGCAAAGTGGGGTGACAGATACACCCCCAGATAAAGGTAGTCAGGGCATACGAACCTTTATGGCTTCAACAGCTTTCCATTATTCCAAATATTGGAAGAATTATAATGAAGGTATAATATGGTTTATTAAAAATATACATGAGTGTCCTGACTTAAATAGTAATAAGGCTGATATCGTGCTAGACAGATTGGCTAATCTAGCACGTAAGGCTAGACACCCATTTCAGTTTCTCTCGAGTGTTATTACACTAAAAAACCGTGACTCTGATAAGATTGCTAGAACACCAATTCACCTGGACGCATCAGCAAGTGCATATCAAATGTTGAGTTATTTACTGGGTAATATTACCATGGCTAGAAATACTAATCTTATAAGTGAGAATAATAAAATAAATAATATTTATGAAATTATTGACTCTGATTTTAAGAAATATATTGAACGGAAATACGGTGAACATATTATCACCAGATATGTGTGTAGCTTATTTGATCGTGATATCATCAAAAATATCTTTATGCCTATTGTGTATGGGAAATCCAAATTTAGCACAGCTATTGATCTGCTGGGAAAGATTGGTAGTTATATGGTAGTAGAAGATTTAAAAACTATTATTAAAGAATGTTACAATTTCTGGGAATCTGAATATAAAGATATGAGGAACCTCATGCATTTGGTTGCAAGTATTAGCTGGGTTAGTGGTTTTATCAATAAACCAGTTATATATTCCACAGAATACTGGATTACAGTCCAAGATTATATAATCATGGAACCTGTCAAAATAACTGTTAAATACCAAACCCATGGCATGGTTCTAATCCTAAAATGAAAAAATCAGTCGTAACGCTACGAATACCCACGAACAAAAAGAATACTCGGAAGAACACTAGTTCCACTTTTGCTAACTTCATCCATCAGAAGGATGCCTTAACTGTAATTCATTTTATTGATATTCTAATGGATGAATATGAATCTGGTAATAATACAGTACCTGTATACACAGTTCATGATAATTTCATCACAACACCATTGTATGGCGCAGCATTCCCAAGCCTATATAGGAAAGCAATGACTCGATTCGATTGGGACACCCCATATTTATAATTAATAAATTCATGTATGACAATATTATATATCGAGCTAAGCAGCTAAGATATGATCTCCTATCTCCTACTACACAAGGATTTATTGAGCAAATAGGCAAAGTCTACGACTCCCATAATGAATTGTATAACACAGAACATACTATATATGAATATGAAAGAGAACTTTATTACTTTCCTCAAGATATTATAGTTGACTGCTTAAGCGTTTTAGTCCCCCAAAAGACTAAGAGAATAAATGATTATAAGAATAATATAAAATAAATATTACGTCACTACTATACTATGATTTCATAAATCACCATGCCAATAGTATAGTATGGATGGACACAATAGTATGATGTATGAACTGAAGCGATTGCACAGTAACTACGATTACTGTATTCATTGTTAAAAAACAAAGTTATAACACGTGTAGGATAACTATCTTTATCAAATATATAAGAATAAGTTATTCCGAGGCCCCTCCTTCACTTCCCCCTAGTTGTTGGGGGTGATGGAGGGTGAAAGAAGAGTGGGTCGGCGGGCTTCTTTCCCTGAATGTACTGAAGAATTAGAACACTTAAACCATTATTCCTGTTTTTTTTTCTGAAATAAAGCTTGATTAATGTCATATTTCTGCACAGACGTTGGTTTGGCCAATAAATACATATTCCCTACGGGCAGGATATCAATCTAGATTGGAAACCTATTCGTAAACCGTTCGAGCCAGGGATTGGCCCCATCTCTCACTGATCTGGATGAACAGTAGCTTTTGACCTTCAATCAATAGTTCGATTTATTATTAAACTATCAGTTGCTATATTGCTTTCCGGTAATGTACATCCGGAGATAAGGGTTTTTTTGGATAAGCTCGAGGGACAATGTGTGTCGAGGATGAGTGATAACTTGAGCCATGGAGCAGTTCCCTGCGCTGCTCGAAGCTTAGGGGTTGCGCGTAGGCTTCCCCCACAGTATATAGATCGGTTCTTCAGTGTGGTCACAACCTAGTTGTAGTCGTCGTCGAGGCCTGCCAGGATGTAGGAGACAAGGTCTTCATCGTCGATCGGCTTGCCAGCGTTGGACATCTCCACTCCAAGCGCCCGCATCTTCCCGACATATTCGGTGATAGATAGGTCGCCTTTCTTCAAGCTGGAGAGCGCGATTCTTGTATTGACTATTGACGACGCGCGCCTTCGTCACAGATGAGAAGGTTGTCTCAAGGACACTCCAGACTTCGGCAGCTGTGCGGCAGGCGGAGACTTGCACAAGAATTTCTTTAGTCATTGCAAGCAACAAGTATCCGAGTACCTGTTGATCAGTTGCCATCCATGATTCATACAATGGATTGACGACTTCGGCGTCTTTCCCCTTGATCTTCTCCTCGGGGGCTTTAGTTGCGCCAGTCAGGCCCCCCACCGCAGCTTACCTACTTGCTGACCTGGAAATGCATATTACCTGACAAGCTAGTCGCTCGGCTGGCACGCTATCAAAGCACGACGGATTGGCTGGTCCTATTCCCATCCCAGCAGTTCCTACTTTGGTTTGGAACATTTCAGATAATATAGAGAGGAGGGAGACTAGTCTAAATCGATTTTTCTATCGTTTCTTCGAAACCTCGCTTACGTTTCACTTCCCTTCACCAACCTCAGAGTACGGGCTTAGACTCTCTAAGATATCCAACTCAAGTGCCGTAGCGAAAATCATAAGTAGTGTTCAGAAGATTGGGAAGGAGTAGGCCCGGTTTGTCTTGTTCATCCATGATTCCCCTTGTGGAGTGAAGTGGAATGCTAAAGATAGAAAAGTGAACCGTAGGATCTCGTCTTAGCCCATTGACAAAACTAGTCCAAGAAACCCAGATTGCTAAGTCTCGAGTATGTCAATCAAGCCCTAATGTTTCCATTCCGCCGGACCAACTAGCCTAACCTTTCACAGAATTGATCATTTATGCCCAAGGGACAAGAGGTTTTGAACTCTCTAGTAGTTCCAAGAAGTATGCTCATTTCCTTGGATGTGTATTCTGGATTTGGATTCACTAATGTGGAGGGCTATTTATTCAAAGATGATTAGGGTGCGCTCAGCATGTCCCACCATCAGAGCTAACCTAACCTGTCCTTATCCTTAGCACGGACAGCACTCAATATCTCGCTGCGGAATATGTCTACCGGAGTAGGCTCCGCAAAGCTCCTCACTCGGCACTAGATCCAAGTCCCCCATCGCACTCCACAAGTTTGGGACGACCCCTTTCTTTCTTATATTATATGATCTTTTCCACTGCAGCCAGCACACCTATTTCCCTTTAGCTGGTAAAGGCAAGGCTTCCCTACTAAACCAGTACACACTAAGTACGGGATCATTAGTCATGACTCCTTGGTCTTCATAGTCCTCGAGAGATCCACAATGTCTCCCATCCCAGGAATAATCGAATACCTTCGTTCTGAAGCAAATCAACGGGCTTGGCCGGGCAACTCACTCTTGCTTTCTCTGGGCCGCCTTAGATTCTATAGTTCTCGTCTCCCCAGTCTAGTGAAACAGAGGGATCCCAGTCAACCCATGCTGACCTTCCCTATCTGTCTGAAACCCAATATGTGCCTAAACTAAACGCTTAGCTGTGCCCAGAATGTGGAAACTCGAAAGAGGTAAACAATTCTTTTTTGTCATTTTGTTCACTGGTCTTCACTTCAAGCAATTCCATTAGTCCAAGTCTGCTGCAATTGGTAATTGGAGATAAGCAATTGGTGGTCGTAGGCTCACCCTCCTCTAAATAGATAGAATGGATCGACCCTTTATGGCACTTTGACTTCTCCACAAGGAGAATGCAACTACAATTCTCACGGAAATGAGACGCCCCAATTTCATGTGGTCAAGTTGCATGATGACCGACGCAGAACTAGCCCGGTTTTTACCGTCTTGCACTTGCAATTTCCATTCTTTCCACGCTGCGCGCCTCTATTCCATAGGCCTCTTTAGTCAGGGAAAACCTTCTACTGAGTTCAATCGGTGATTCTCAATCTTTTTTTGTGCAATTCTACGATCGAACAATTGGAAGGAGGAGCGTAGAGGGCGCTAAGGTGTTCGCATTCTCGAATAAAGCGACAGGAGAGAGTGAAATGCTCGACTGAAAGGAGAGGGTGGCATGTCGACGAGATTAGACCCGTCCATAAATATCCACGCTCTATTCAGGTACCGGGGGCCCCTGCACAAACATAGGACGAAAGAAAGGAAATGAATCTGCCAAGTCGAGAAGTTTTTCTTTTATACCACTGGCACTTTTGCAAGAGCAGCTTATTATCCATGATCCAAAGTATTAAACAGTTCTTCTATCCTGCAAAATAGGGCAGTCAAAACCAGCCAATCGAACCCATGAAAGAAGCCCACTTACCCACTCTTCTTTCCCACCATCCGCAGTATACCAATCACTCACTAGATGGTGGCCTCGGAATCGGAAAGGAAATAAGCTCATACTACTGGAATGGAATGGAATATGAGACACTTTACTTCCTACAAAACTCAAGTGAGGGGAGGGATGGATGTCCCGCCACGAACGGAAACATCAAGCCTCCCCAATGGTTATGTTACGTATCCACTCATCCTACAAGGAACTATGTCCAACCTATTCTATTTATTCCGCTATTCTATTTATTCACGACGAATTTGTTTCCGGAAGTGGCATTGAGAAGTGTTGCTCCAGCCTTTCATACTTTACTCGAATATTTTAGAACACAAATAAGATCCCTCATAAGTGCAAACAATGCAATAGCTTCGGTTAAGGCAAAGCCCAAACAAATCAAAAGAAAAGAAAAATAATTGTCTCGCTAATGATGGATTTCTAGCAACTGGATTGGTTTCTAGTTTCTTTGATAGTTGGAAGTTCTCCAAAAGTATGAAAGGCTGGAGGGCTTTGTACCAACCATTCTAGTGTGGTTGGATTCTGCTCAACAGCCCAAGGACTTTCCGCACATCTTTTGTTCTTTCCACTGCTTGAAGTGATTGCGACAACTACGAAGAAACGACGAATCCCAACTACGGATATATAAGAACCGAAACTGCTCAGAGCATTCCATCCGGCGTAAGCATCTGGATAATCTGGAATGCGACGTGGCATACCCGAAAGCCCTAAGAAATGCATGGGAAAGAAGGTCAGATTAACCCCGAAAAAAGTGATCCAAAAATGGATTTGGCCTAAAGTTTCAGGATATGTCCGACCAAAGATTTTACCCACCCAATAGTAAAATCCAGCAAATAAAGCAAAAACGGCTCCCATAGAAAGTACATAATGGAAATGTGCAACCACATAATAAGTATCATGTAGAGCAATGTCTAGCCCAGAGTTTGCTAGAACTATTCCAGTGAGCCCTCCTATGGTGAACAAAAAGATGAACCCTACAGCAAATAACATGGGTGTTTTGTATTGTATCGAACCTCCCCACATGGTAGCGATCCAACTAAAGATTTTGATTCCAGTGGGCACAGCTATGATCATGGTAGCTGCGGTGAAGTAGGCACGCGTATCAACGTCTAAGCCCACAGTAAACATATGATGAGCCCAAACTAGAAATCCAAGAACACCTATACTTATCATGGCATAAACCATGCCTAGATACCCGAAGACCGGTTTTCTTGAAAAGGTCGATACGATATGACTAATAATACCGAATCCAGGCAGAATGAGAATATACACCTCTGGATGACCGAAGAACCAAAAGAGATGCTGGTATAATATTGGGTCTCCCCCTCCTGCTGGATCAAAAAAGGTTGTATTAAAGTTTCGATCGGTTAATAACATTGTAATTGCCCCTGCCAGTACCGGAAGTGATAATAAAAGTAGGAATGCTGTCACTAAAACGGACCACACAAAAAGTGGTAATCTATGCATAGTCATTCCAGGTCCACGCATGTTGAAGATAGTAGTTATAAAATTGATAGAACCTAAAATTGATGAAACACCTGATAGATGAAGACTAAAAATTGCTAAATCAACTGCTCCTCCAGAATGGCTGGTAATACCACTTAAGGGCGGATAGACCGTCCACCCAGTGCCGCTGCCCACTTCTACTAAGGCTGAGCTTAATAGGAGCAAGAGACTTGGTGGCAACAACCAGAATGATATATTATTTAATCGTGGAAATGCCATGTCAGGTGCACCTATCAGAATCGGAACAAACCAATTCCCAAATCCACCTATCATCGCCGGCATAACCATAAAAAAGATCATTAAAAAAGCGTGAGCCGTTATTAAAACATTATAAAGTTGATGATTCCCACCAAGAATTTGATCGCCGGGTCGGGCTAATTCCATACGAATCAGTACGGAGAAGCATGTGCCCATCACTCCTGCAATGGCACCGAAGATGAAATATAGAGTACCGATATCCTTGTGGTTAGTGGAGAAGAGCCATCGGACCAGATTTGTCATTTTTTTTTCGTTTTGAAAACCTTATCAGAGAGGGGCCACTAAGGCAGGCAGGCCAAAGAATGAAGGGCAGTGAAAATGGTTTCTTCTTCTGGCTAATTCCGATACGAATACCAAAAACAGCTTACTTCCGTTCGTGTCCTCGGAAATTGGATTACTTATGAGTTTCTTCGGTGCAAAAGTAGGCAAGTCCATTTTATCGTGTTTTTCGTCCTCAAGACCTGATTTTCCAAAGTGCATTTCATATAGCTGCAAAAGTTGCTCATCCGATTTTCCCTCGCTTTTATTCGTAACATGGCGTAGTTACTCATTGGGTCCGCTGAGAAGAAAACAATAGGTCGTCACTACCTATGCTTTCATCTAGAGGAAGTCAGGCTGTGATTCGTAACATGGCGTAGTTACTCACAGGCCGTGGATCTCCTTTTTCTAATCAAGCAGCAGGCCGTGGGTTTTCTGGTTCTGCGCTTCAGAAGAGGCAAAGTTTCCGTGATTCGTATCTGCTTTGAGGGCAGGTGCGGGTTGGTTCATGCTTCGAAGAAGAATCGTTCTTTCTAGATCGAAGAAGAATCGTTCTCTTTCTCGAAATGAAATAAGTTAAGTGAAGTGATCCTGCGAAACCTAAGATGCCGGACCAAACCAATGGAGAGCCCACAGATGATATCAAGGAAACTGTTCCAGTGACAATGCCAACTAATACGACTTCGGACGAATACGCTATCCTCGAAACTAAACTCCCTGTATGGTCGAGAATGAATGGATTCCCCTATGGCAATTTCTTATTCCTGCTATCATAGCCTGGCTGGGATCTTAGCGGCACATTCTGACCTTGCTTCATAGACAGCGGTACCTTTCTCAGCTTCTTCTAGATAGAGATAGTTAGTTTCCTCTAGATAGCTAGTTTCCTTTTTTTTGGAAGATTGAGATTGACGCTTGGCAAATTGGGTTGACGACGCGCCATATGGGTTTGAGGATAGTGCCAGAAGTGCCGTAGCTCCTTTGCTGTTCGTGGAGGCTGGCTATTTGCAGTTGACTTCCTTCCCGAAGTGACTGGCTAGAATTCTCATACGATAATAGGAGAGAGATGCCGATAATTGGAGAAGGCGAGACCAAGCCTGCCGGGAGAGGAGAAGTGGCTTACGAGGCTAGAATAGAGTTGGTTGGTGCTGATACCAGTAGCTGCAGCTGCCGGGGAAATCTGTCCTGTCGGTTCGCGAGGAGTTGAAGTTGTTTGTACTTACTTAGACCCCAATGAGTCTATGGCTTGCCAGCCTCTATCTAGTCCTCTGCAGGTCAGGTAGAAAGACGGAAAGACTTAAAGGGAAGTTCTTGTTCTTATCTAGCGCAAAAAGCATAAGGATGAATTGGTTTTCCCTTCAAGCCACAACAGCGGTATGAGTTAAGATCCAAATCTAGCAAGAATCTTTCGCCACCCACATAGGAAAATGCGAGCAGTTTACCCACACCTATTCGAAGAACCAAGGTAGCTGCCTTTCCAGTCGAGTCACTTCTCTACCAGTACAATAGCTGGGTCTCTTTCTCGTTGGCACCATCCCTTATTCTTAGAATTCCTATGGCACTTCGAAAGATCATGTGCCCTGAACTCGTACGTGACTTATCCTCACTGATGTCAAAACCCAGCAGATTGTACTTTTTCTTTGAGTGGCCAGGCCAGGCAGATCCTAAGAATAGAGAACCTATGGCGTCTGAGATGGGTGAACGGCACACCCTACTACGGCGTGTTTATGTCATTGACACAGCTCGAGTAATAGAGACACAGATCTTGTTTCTTGGCTTGGGAAGACTTCCAACATAGAGTTCCTTCCCTTCAATGGAACAGCAATCGATGAATGGAGTTTGAGGATTGTCATAGAATAGAACAGAACTCGCCTCCACCTAAGAACTTCACTTTGAAATCCACAGCACGAACACGGCTCTTATAGATTAGGTTTCCTGGGAGTTCCCTTTCTTCGAGTACTATCCATACAATATTAGTGACCCTGCTCCTTTCCTTGAATTGTGATCTATTGCCTATGGTGGCTTCGGCTTAGGCTGTTGATTAATGCCTTGGTGTGTTTTCTTCTTGTTTCTTCTCTTCTTCTTGTGATCTTGATTGCGCCTGTTTGCACTTAGCTTGATGTGATTTTCTTTAGGCTCAGCTCTCCTCTTTGACGAGAATCCGAAAACTTTCCTTTCCTTGAAAGGGGAAGTCCGCCACTCCACTAAGACCGCTTGCTTCTCATGCGCTGATGAAGTTCGTACCACTTCTTGCTGTCGAAGAGCTAGGAATCCAGTCACTCAGGAAAGCGTAACTATACTATACTATACTATCTATTTACGATAATTTGATTGCTGACAACATCACGCTTCTCTTTCTCCAGCGTCATGCCTTGTGACCTCTAGTTTCAACCTCCTAGCATTGGCTTCACTTGATTAGAACCATAAGCATTTGCATTCGCGACCGTCCTCGTCCCAGGTTTTGTTCTTCTTTGCTTTGGTGAGGTATACCTCTATCAAATGTGCTTAGCCTTTTCGCTAGTGCTATTTCATGCCATTGGTTTGAACTGGATAGAGGGGAAGGGCCTTACCTTATCTACAACTATCTAATTGCAATTCCGGATAGCATAGCATTATTCTTAGCCGAGGAAGGAACCGTTGATGGCGGAGTTATTTGCACGGATTTTCCAGCTATATGAAGATGAGGCTAAAAGACGCGGATAGAAGTCCGAAAATTAGTTCAAAAAAGGCCACAATCGTTAAAGAAAGGGACCTTGATCCTTTCATCGTTTTTGCACTTGAAAAAGAAATTTGCAAAGCGGGTTATTAACGAATTGAGTTTACTTTTCAGTTGAGAACCGTCCAGAAGCGCTGAAGAGGGTGTCGGAATCATTCGAGGCTCCTGGAAGTTACCAGCGAGTGCCGGATGAATTGAAGGCTCGACGACTCCCTCGAATCCTGCAGGGTTAAGGGAGGCTACCTGAAGCTGCTGGAAGGCGAGAATCGTTTAATAAACAGACTGAGTTATAACCCATATTATAGTTATAAACTATATTCATCAAACTACAAACTACTAGAATTGGAAATAAAATAATGATTATACTCGGCCAGCGAGTAACAAGAAGGTGGCACAATTGAGGGTAGGAAAGAATCCAGGGTAATGGTCAATACTGAGAACATGAATTCCCTTAGCGCGTTGGATCATCGAATAATGGAAAAATTCCTATCTCTGGTAAGACGGGTTCATCAACTCATTTCTCGGTCAGATATTGGTCAACAAAAGTACAATTGGAACTTGTCACCAGCCTCATCTGGTGAGGGATCAGCTGTATCGGCTTTCCCTAGTGATAAGGTCTGTGAGGTTGTGGAGAAGATGAAGTTGATACACACTACGGAATTCTTTCTTCTTTTCTATTGCTTTTTTAGAAGAAAAAAGAAAGATAACTCAAAACACGTATTGCTGCTTCTTCACTCTTTGCTTGATCGCATATTCATGATGTTAACCCTTCTTCTATTTGCTGAAGCTGGGCATTGGTTGGGATTGAACCTACGGCACTACTTATGATGCTATCAAAGGTATTGAATCCGTAAGCTTATTGATCGCATATTGCACTTCTTTTCTGGAATGAGAGAGGAAAGGGTAGAGAGAGCGAGGATATGCTTAATCCGCTTTGGGAGGCATATGCATTTCAGTCTGCACGGGCTTACAAAGAGGCAGGCATTTGGATAGCACAGATAACCGAGACAGGAATAGTTGTCACGAGATATGAGAGGGAGAGTTTCTAGATGAGCAAGAAGGCGTTAAATATATAATGCAAAAAGGAACTACCTAATAAGCCAGCTCAGCTCTATGGTTTTTGCAACGTTTCAACTAAACTAATTGGAAATGCCTGCTCTTCGATGTTACAAGCTAGCCTTGCTACGATTTCCATATAGGTACAGAAGATTGTGATACCCCTCCCAGAGTGTATGCTCCAGATGAAGCTAGCTTCCAAGCGAATGAACTGTAAAATCTCTACTCTTTTGCCATCTTATTCTTACTTAAGAAGCTTCTCTAGATCGACTTCTCTTTCTTCATTAGGCAGGCAGGTTCGCCGCTTTGCCATGCCAGGACGAATAGAGTTAGCGAGCACGTAGCATTATCTATATCAGGAGCTAATAAAAGTCAAGAGATCAAATCCGTGCACTGGCATTTTGGAAGTAGCATTGGAAAGAACTTGCTTTGCATTTGTACACAGGGTGTACACATTATATATGAATGAAACATATTCATTAACTTAAGCATACTCCTTTTTTTATTTAATGAGTTGATATTAATTAAATATCTTTATTTTTTTCGATTTTTGCAAAGGTTTCATTTACGCCTAATCCATATCGAGTAGACCCTGTCGTTGTGAGAATTCTTAATTCATGAGTTGTAGGGAGGGACTTATGTCACCACAAACAGAAACTAAAGCAAGTGTTGGATTTAAAGCTGGTGTTAAGGATTATAAATTGACTTACTACACCCCGGAGTACGAAACCAAGGATACTGATATCTTGGCAGCAAGCATTCCGAGTAACTCCTCAGCTCGGGCGCCTGAAGAAGCAGGAGCTGCAGTAGCTGCGGAATCTTCTACTGGTACATGGACAACTGTTTGGACTGATGGACTTACCAGTCTTGATCGTTACAAAGGACGATGCTATCACATCGAGCCCGTTCCTGGGGACCCAGATCAATATATCTGTTATGTAGCTTATCCATTAGACCTATTTGAAGAGGGTTCTGTTACTAACATGTTTACTTCCATTGTGGGTAACGTATTTGGTTTCAAAGCCTTACGCGCTCTACGTTTGGAGGATCTACGAATTCCCCCTGCTTATTCAAAAACTTTCCAAGGTCCGCCTCACGGTATCCAAGTTGAAAGGGATAAGTTGAACAAGTACGGTCGTCCTTTATTGGGATGTACTATTAAACGGATTATCCGCAAAAAATTACGGTAGAGCGTGTTATGAGTGTCTACGCGGTGGACTTGATTTTACCAAAGATGATGAAAACGTAAACTCACAACCATTTATGCGCTGGAGAGACCGTTTTGTCTTTTGTGCCGAAGCAATTTATAAAGCACAAGCCGAAACCGGTGAAATCAAGGGGCATTACTTGAATGCGACTGCAGGTACATGCGAATAAATGATTAAGAGAGCTGTATTTGCAAGGGAATTAGGGGTTCCTATTGTAATGCATGACTACTTAACAGGAGGTCGCAAATACTACTTTGTCTCATTATTGCCGCGACAACGGCCTACTTCTTCACATTCACCGAGCAATGCATGCAGTTATTGATAGACAGAAAAATCATGGTATGCATTTCCGTGTATTAGCTAAAGCATTGCGTATGTCGGGGGGAGATCATATCCACTCCGGTACAGTAGTAGGTAAGTTAGAAGGGGAACGCGAAATAACTTTAGGTTTTGTTGATTTATTGCGCGATGATTTTATTGAAAAAGATCGTTATCGCGGTATCTTTTTCACTCAGGACTGGGTATCCATGCCAGGTGTTATACCGGTGGCTTCTGGGGGTATTCATGTTTGGCATATGCCAGCTCTGACCGAAATCTTTGGAGATGATTCCGTATTACAATTTGGTGGAGGAACTTTAGGACATCCTTGGGGAAATGCACCTGGTGCAGCAGCTAATCGTGTGGCTTTAGAAGCCTGTGTACAAGCTCGTAACGAAGGGCGCGATCTTGCTCGTGAAGGTAATGAAATTATCAAAGCAGCTTGCAAATGGAGTGCTGAACTAGCCGCAGCTTGTGAAATATGGAAGGAGATCCAATTTGATGGTTTCAAAGCGATGGATACCATATAAAATAAAAAAGAAGCAAAATAGAAAGAGAAAAAATAAGTTAAGAAATGCAGTAATTCTTCTTTATTCCTCTAATTGATTGCAATTCAATTCGGCTCAATCTTTTCTAAAAAAAAAAGACTGAGCCGAATTGAAATAGATCTTGATACGATCATGAGACTTGACAAATCGAGATTCTTCTATTCTATATATCTAGAATATAGAAAGGTATAATACAATAAACAAATATAAATAAAAATATAGTATTATCGTACGATAATGGAATCAAATACGCAGTATTTACAGAAAAGAGTCTTCGTTTATTGGGAAAGAATCAATATACTTTTAATGTCGAATCGGGATTCACTAAGACAGAAATCAAGCATTGGGTCGAACTCTTCTTTGGTGTTAAGGTAGTAGCTGTGAATAGCCATCGACTACCCGGAAAGGGTAGAAGAATGGGACCTATTCTGGGACATACAATGCATTACAGACGTATGATCATTACCCTTCAACCGGGTTATTCTATTCCACTTCTAGATAGAGAAACGAACTCAAGGAGAATACTTAATAATACGGCGAAACATTTATACAAAACACCTATCCCGAGCACACGCAAGGGAACCGTAGACAGGCAAGTGAAATCCAATCCACGAAATAAATTGATCCATGGACGGCACCGTTGTGGTAAAGGTCGTAATGCCAGAGGAATCATTACCGCAAGGCATAGAGGGGGAGGCGCGCCTATACCGTAAAATCTATTTTCGACGGAATCAAAAAGACATATCTGGTAGAGTAGAATCGTAACCATAGAATACGACCCTAATCGAAATGCATACATTTGTCTCATACACTATTTCTGGGGGGATGGTGAGCAGAGATATATTTTACATCCCAGAGGGTTGGAGATACTATTGTTTCTGGTACAAAAGTTCCTATATCAATGGGAAATGCCCTACCTTTGAGTGCGGTTTGAACTATTGATTTACGTAATTGGAAGTAACCAATTAGGTTTACGACGAAACCTAGAAATCGATCACTGATCCAATTTGACTACCTCTACGGGATAGACCTCAACAGAAAACTGTTGAGTAACGGCAGCAAGTGATTGAGTTCAGTAGTTCCTCATAGAAAATTCTTGACTCTAGAGATATGGAGAAGACAAAATTGTTTGAAGCACGCACAGAACCGGAAGCGCCCCTTGTTTCAAAGAGAGGAGGACGGGTTATTCACATTTCATTTTATGGTCAGAGGCGAAGCTAAGCAGTGGTAATTAAGACCCCCGGGTGAAAATAGGGATGTCTCCTACGTTACCCATAATATGTGGAAGTATCGACGTAATTTCATAGAGTCATTCGATCTGAATGCTACATGAAGAACATAAGCCAGATGACGGAACGCGGAGACCTAGGATGTAGAAGATCATAACATGAGCGATTCGGCGGATTTGGATTCCTTTTCTATATATCCACTCATGTGGTACTTCATCATACGATTCATATAAGATCCATCTGTCTAGAGATCGTCATATACATCTAGAAAGCCGTATGCTTTGGAAGAAGCTTGTACAGTTTGGGAAGGGGTTTTTTGAGAAAAAAGAAGAATCTACTTCAACCGATATGCCCTTAGGCACGGCCATACATAACATAGAAATCACACGTGGAAGGGGTGGGCAATTAGCTAGAGCAGCAGGTGCTGTAGCGAAACTGATTGCAAAAGAGGGTAAATTGGCCACTTTAAGATTACCATCTGGGGAGGTCCGTTTGGTATCCCAAAACTGCTTAGCAACAGTCGGACAAGTGGGTAATGTTGGGGTGAACCAAAAAAGTTTGGGTAGAGCCGGATCTAAGTGTTGGCTAGGTAAACGCCCCGTAGTAAGAGGGGTAGTTATGAACCCTGTGGACCACCCCCATGGGGGTGGTGAAGGGAAAGCCCCCATTGGTAGAAAAAAACCCACAACCCCTTGGGGTTATCCTGCGCTTGGAAGAAGAACTAGGAAAAGGAAAAAATATAGTGATAGTTTTATTCTTCGTCGCCGTAAGGTAAGTAAATACGTAACTAGGAATATGGAAAATTGCATTTTTGGAATTTGCAATAATGCGATGGGCGAACGACGGGAATTGAACCCGCGCATGGTGGATTCACAATCCACTGCCTTGATCCACTTGGCTACATCCGCCCCTTATCCAGCTAAAGGATTTTCTCTTTTTTCCATTCATTATTATTCTATTTATTCTGACCTCCATACCTCGATCGAGATAGTGGACATAGGATGCCACTCTTTAAAATGAAAAAAAGGAGTAATCAGCAAAAAAAACGAATCCTTTTGTAGCTCGTCATTTATTGGCAAAAATAGAAAAGGTCAATATGAAGGAGGAGAAAGAAATAAATAATAGTAACGTGGTCCCGGGCATCTAGCATTCTACCCGCAATGGTTGGCCATACAATCGCGATTCATAATGGAAAGGAACATTTACCTATTTATATAACAGATCGTATACTAGTATTCTCTTAGGACTTGGAAGTGTAGTTGTCTTTCCTTAGCTGCACAGGCAGTAAAAGTAAAGAGCTAGAGGTCGGATCCATCCTCTCCTCTATTAGGCTAGGCTGAGCAGCACTTTGCGCATTCAATACGGCACTATTTGAAACTGGGCTATTTGAACCTGGTCAACAACTTAACTTCTCTTCTTGCAGCTTTGGGTTGATAAGATAGTTGGTTGTGGCTTAACAGAATTGGTACTATGTCCATCCTGATCTGTGACTTTGACTCTTGCTTTGATCCCCACGTTCCATTAGAACGAGTGTAGGAACCCTCTCTTGTCATAACCTATTTGATTTACGAGATCTATTATTCAATAGATAAGCCACTTCTCTTGGTCGTGGGGGAACTATGATCGATTCTATACCTAATATAAGATATTGAATGAAGGTAACACAGAATTCCATAATGGTTTATAGCAGCCGTTAAGTACCCGTTCTTTCCTGGGCACCGCTAATCGGAATACAACAACCGTACCATTTTGTGGAATAGGAATCAGCCTCACATCATAAACAGCCCAGGGTTTAGTTGTTTCCCCGGAATAGGCCTTGCTCAGAGGATACGAATCGAAAGCCAGTCTTCGAATGTGCTTAGCCTTTCCCGAGGATATTACCTTTTCTTTGATCCAGCGAGCAGAAGTCTTTCCCTTAGCATTGGTTTCATGGCTTAGGAGTACCGGTACTGTTTGAATTGCTTTGCAAGGAAATAGTCGTTGTAGGATCGTATCTCCACGGAAGTACCGTTGTAGGATCTACTGCCGTCTACTACTATTATATTATACTATACGAGAATTTCCACCTTGTTGAAGATCTGGTGGTGCTACCCGAAGACTTAAATGAATAGCCATCGCTGTTAAGAACAACCGATGCCTTATGTATGTGTATTGGATCCGCTCTTCTGTTAGCATGAACACATGAATGAGATTCTATTCCTCTTCCTTATTCTTAAAAAATAGAACCCTAGGTGCGGAAGTCAAATCAATCCTTGTTTGTACATCGCTGAACTTACATACCCGGGCCCGGCTCAACACATTCTTTTAAAACAATCGAATAACGGCTTTTCCATGACTTGGCCATTCAATCTTGTGAACTAATCGAGACCGAAATTGGATAAAGAGATACAAAAGGAGAGGAATACCCAATCGATGAAAGAACATGAAACCCTTCTGTTTCTATAGAGGTACGGGAAACGGTTGGGGGCAATAAAGTAGGTGAAGTGGTTGGATTTTGCGAGCTGTTCCAACCACTGCTGGATGTGACTCCAAGAGCCGAACGAGAATGAATACCACACAGAAGAGTCAAGACCGGGCTCCCTAATAGAATGTTTAACCGATCCATTCCGGATCGATCGAATTGGTACGGAAGTTGTAACATGGGAAAAGCACAGAAAACACGACTTATTTGAATAACCCGGTGACCTACCAATTGTAGAAGTAGGATTTTTGGCAAGCAATAAGCACTTAAATAATACAATTCGAGTGTACCAGATTCTTTATCATTTCGAGGAAAAGGTTCGGGAGGAAAGGGAAACAACAGAGAGATCCGAATCGAACCTAAATGGGAATGACATGAAAAATCTTTTTCAAAACCTATCATTAAGGGCGTGACGACGATATACGAGAGGAAAAAAAAAAACTCGTGATTGGTGTGGAGGGGAAGATCTGCTTATGAAATTGTTCAAGAAAGAGTCGTCTCATTTCCTTATTTCTTCGTTCTTTCGAATTCATTCACTTCGACGGCTGGCGCTACGCTAGCTTTGCATGATTAGCTCCGACAGAACAGGTACTGCATTTCCTTAGTTGGATCCGCTCTTTCTCTCTCGTGCAGTTGTTGCTTCCGGCTATTTATTCAGTCGTCAATCAGCATTGATCCGGGTAGTTAGTCAGTCTCTCTCTTTTTTCCCGTCCTTCTCTATCTATGAAATTCCTAATTAAGGGAGTTCGCTTTCCAATATCTAAATGTTCATGCAAAGCAACAAACGAAATGCAAGAACTGTCACGCAGAAGTCACACAGTATGCTGATCGTTCTGAAATGATAAAAAGTATTGGATTTCATAAGAGATTCATACATAGAGATCTAAACTCATGGAAGGGCCCGGCCACTTTACTGCTTGATAGCGGCACTGGCTCGTTCTGGGCAATAAGTCGACACCACTCTTACTTCCTTCTTTTGAACTTGTGTAACACCACTCGGCACTTCTTTTGTCCTTGTGGAATAGAGAAAAGTCTGTTTTCTAGCGAAACTCGATCTCGATAGTAAATCATTGGTACGTACGAGTCCCTTATTTGTTGAGAAATTCTTTGTTGATTCGCCTATTCCACGCTAAAAAAAGGGGGACCGAGATCTTCTTTGAACGACTGATCTGCGACTTCCTTCCGCTCGTGTATCAGCAATAGAGTTTGTTTGACAACAGATCCCAATGCCACCTGCTTTTAGCCAATTCGTCACTACTACTACTCTTCCTCGGAAACTCATCCGAATCAGAAAAGGATGATTCCCTAGTGGGAAATGGGAAAAGTACTACCAGCTATTTGACCTCGATAGCCTGCCCCAACTATCTATTCTCCTCCGGCACCTTCCGGCAAGGCATCCCTACTAGAAATCAGAAAAAAGGCCACTTTTCTGAAACGCACTTTCTTCTTTTCCATCCATAGAGGGAAAAAGGACTTGTCAACTTTTGCTGCTATATGAAACGGAAGTGGCGATCGCTGATGCACCAATACAACCTCTTGAAAGGGGAAGGGGCGCGGGGCGGTACGGAGTTGTCCCATTCTCCTAAAGAAAGCGGCAGTGGAGGGGCACTTGTGCCGTCAACCGCACCTTAATAGCTCAGCTCAATCGAAATACCAATAGGAAGATGGCATTGAAACTATAAACAGACCGAAAAGATCCAATCTTTCGAGGGATAGTTTGGGATTAGGGTGCCATCCTTGCCTTTCCATCCCGAACCGGATATACAGAACTGTGATAGAAATCTAGGGACAAAGGTGCCATTCATAGCGGTAGATGGCGCGGAATGCCTAAACAAAGAGAAGGGGTGTAGCGAGATCCAATGAACCCTGGCTCTTACTCTTAAGGAATTGGAGGCAGTGGACAACACACACTTATTTATTTATTTAATATTTAATCAAATGAAATGCCACCAGGGAGTTGATGCCGTGCTCCCCAAGGAGAGGCCCCTGGAAAAGCCTTGTTTTTTATGTTCTGGAGCTGCCATCGTCTTATTCGGACCCTTCCCCGCATATGATCCCGCGCAACAACACGCAACTGCTAAGCGGATATGGAAACGAGAGCAGTTCGCCTCTTTCGAGGGATGTCCCAATCGCTTACCCGAGTCGACCCATGGCCCATACCCCTATTTTGTTTGATCTATACCCAAAAGGTATGGAGCTCTTAAGCCCTTTTCGAGGCGAGGGATGGATATGGGCTTCCCCTGCCAACATCTCTAGTACTAATTCTGGACCTCTTCCCAAGCTGGGAACCAGTCACTCTTTAATTCGGGGAATCGAGATGCTGTTTACTTTGCAGAGGATGGACCCGCGGGAGCCCTAAAGCATGTGCCAGAGGATATAGGCCTAATGATGACCCACCCCGTGCTTCTACAACTACCTGTGTGGGTTACCTTGACCCAAAGCTAGGAAGTAGCTTTATTAAATTCAATATTATTTCTAGAGCAAGCTGGTTATTTGGGCGAAAGTTGTGAATCGTATGGCAAGCTTGGGAGCCATTCCTAAGAAAGTGCAAACTTCTGTTCGTGTAGCATTCCTCCGTTCCTGGGCCTGGACCACCTCTTCATCACCCGATTTTGCCTCGGGAGAATGGATTTACAATTCCAAAAGTAGATTTGATCTCACCTAGTGGCTGCCAGTGGCACTATTTCCTGGCGCATATCATAAGATCAACGCGCTGCACTCTTGTTCGATTCGTGCCGGTGCCGGGATACAATACAGATCAGATCTTTCTCTTTAGCCAGGCCATTCTCTAGAGGAGAGTTCCGAGAATGAATTCCAATCTGGTACCAATCTCCGAAATCGTATTGTAGAGTTCAATCAAAAGGAAAGAAAGAGTTCTCACTTTCCAGTGCGCCAGTTGAAGACTGCAGTTCTCCAGGGCCAACAAATCAAACTGCAATCGATACCCAATGAGTAATAATGTGTAGAATAAAAGAACGGATCGGGACCTACACCTAAGATTTCGGATCTAACTAGATCTGGTTCGCTTGTGGCTTCAGGAGAAGTGCCAGCTTGATGAACCGACCCAAGCAATAGTGGCACTCCCTTCTTCGTCTACTGCGGCACGCTAGTGTTCTCGTAGATTAGATGAATAAAAGTGTGAGCCAAGGGAATCCATAGAGATTTGCATAGCATAAAAAATAGAAGTTGTGCTGCCATCTCTTTTATCATCGGCAACATTGTCTTCTTCGAAGTGAGTTCCGGCATGAGTGCTTATAGAACGGATGGGACTGGGATTGAGATTTTAAGTAGTGGTTGCGTGCGCCGGTAAGTAGAGTAGTGGTTGCGTGGACGTGTGCTGACTCGAACTCGCTGGTAAAGAAAAGAGAGTAGAGTCTAGGGAAGTCTATATAAGGGTGCCGCTTCCATCCCTCTAGTACGGAAGATATCACTCATATCGGCCGCAAAGGCCAGGCCAGGCCAGGATTGATCCCTGTTCTGTTCAATTCTACGCATGAGTCAAAGCAAAGCCGTGGAAAAGAAAGAATAGGATGTTGGGTACATCGGTCCCTTGGTCTCATACAGGTGTGAACAAGTCGGTTGTTATCATGCCCAACCCAAAGAAGCCAGAAGTCTTTCTAAAATACGCTCAAGAACCCGTGTTTTTGAGGCAACATCAGCCGTTCTATCACTTTTGAATGTCATTGCCCACCTTGGAAAGACGATTTGCTTTAGTGAACTGACACATTGATAGGTAGTGGAATCCGGGCTTGGGATCAGTGGTAGAATCCGGACTTGGGATTGGGATCAGTGGTAGAATCTGTTGTTATCTAGCGAGGAATGAAAGCACTCGTTTGTTCCGGTTCGGATCCGATTCTGGTTCATAGGTTGGTAAGCCTCCCGCATACGCGACTTGTGATTTCACCTCATCAGAACAAAATTCATAGGGTAGGGTTTCGAGATCCCCAACGAAGAAGACGGAAGGTTTTCGAGGAGTTTTTCCCCCTTCCTCTTGGTTATGTAGTTGGGGAGGGGTGGTCAAGTTCTCTCCTTACCTAGTTTTAGGTCCCACTTCCTTGGCTCGATAAGCTGATTGAGATCGTTCAATTTCTTGGGTAGATCAACTTGTAATTTCGAATTTCTTGCCCTCCTCTACGGAAAGTAGGCGAACGTCACATTCATTTTTGAGACCCAAACTATACTATACTATACTATAGACCCTCACGCCAACTGCCACTATTTTCGAAGTTTTGTATCTTTCGGCATACGCTTTAACAACGTCCCCCGGTAAACGATCTCCTTTTCTTTTGTACGAGCGAATCATCTCTATAAGTTCATTTCATAGCCTTGCCTAGACTAGCGGTGGGGTTTGGTCCCTTGCCTTTGATTGACTTGACTTGCCTCGTAGAAAGCAAAAGCACTGGCAGTTTATGAACTAGATAGATCCCATGACTTTCCCTTGCCCGAAGTCAACAAAGGTCAGAATGAAACCGTATCCATCCACACGAGAAACTAGCTGCTATGAACCAAGGTTCTGTTCTCATATCCCGGCAAGCAAATAGGCCAGTGCTCAAACTGGTAGTAGAGAGGGCTTTCAAGTAAAGATAGTCAAGATCTCTATTCTCCAGGAGGAAGGAATCTCAGATCCGCCAATTCAGAGAAGAGGGATTCGTTCTATTCTCGCAACATCCATTAGCCAAGTGCCCACCCAATTCGTACAGTCCAATCCTGGCTTGTCAAAGAAGAAATCTGTTGAGTGAATGGGATCAGTGGTAGAAGTGCCAGGTGCTAGTGCTCAACCCAAAAGACAGGTGCTGAGTTGAAGAATAAGCCGGGAACGGAGGAAGCAAAGAAAGCGGATGCAAAAGAAAACGGATTTCGTAGTCGTCCTAACGCGCAACGCCGCTAAAGGCTAGTGCGCTCAAAGTATAAGTACAAGTGTAGTGCATCCGTTGCTACTGACTACCCTTCATGGGCAACACAATTAGTTTAGTTATGAGTTATGCCCTTTTTTATCGATCAAGAAATTAGAGAAATGATTTCTATCTCTATTGGGCTGGGCCATTGAGAATGATCAATAGTATTCTACTCCGGTATCAGGAACGTAAGAACTTCCCGATGTAAGGAAATCACTCCGATCACTGGGCGCCTGGGCTAATTGAATGGGGCATATGATCCATACGCTCGCTAAGATGAATTTGTCACATTTCTTTATGAGATTTTTGATAGCGTATTTGTATTTCTATAATATGAGATTGTCCAACCTGAACTGAACCGAGTGCATTTGAGCATATAGGACAGGGCTCACTAATGTGGAACGAATCGTAGTCCTCGTACGTAATATTCTTCTTTGCCTTGGGCTGAGGTAGGGTCAACGGCTGAATTAGCAAGTGAAGTGGATGCATGAGTGCTTCCATGAGCGGAAGGAAGAAAGCCTGCGAATAGCGAATCTGTTCAGTGGTCAATAAAGCCCTTGCTGCTAGGAAAGCGGTTCTGTCCAAAGCTCGGGATAAAAGGTTAAGCACTTCTCTGCGGCACTGGCACTTGATACTGGCCATAGGTTGACACCCTTGTTAGTATATGTTCACTTCAGCAGAGCAGAAAAGATACCAACAGCAGAAATACTAGTCCAGCCCCGTGAGAAGCATTGGCAAGGATAAGCTTTCCATGCTCCCAGCTTGAATGTGTATCTTTTAGCCTGAGCTGACTAGTACTAGTTCCTTGTGAAGTGCAAGGGAACGAACTCAAGTATAGATTGGCAGAACGGGTTTTTGAAGCGGGTAGCACCACCTTAAGATGGAATCGATACTAGAGAAAGGGGAATGGAATCGAGCCTAGATCACTTACTTTACTAGATCAATATCGCTCTTCCTAAAGGTTCGGCTCTAGCCTCTGTAAAAAGTGAAGAGAAGCCCCACCCCAGATATGCCTAGGCTATGTATGTTGTTCCGTCTAGTCTAGTCTTGT
This sequence comes from Zea mays, assembly GCF_902167145.1. Lineage (NCBI taxonomy): Eukaryota > Viridiplantae > Streptophyta > Magnoliopsida > Poales > Poaceae > Zea > Zea mays. The sequence goes on from NW_023367149.1 coordinate 44,236, forward strand.
TTTTCTAAGGAAATAAACACCTACTTTTTCTAAGGAAATAAACAGCAATGCTGTGGTGAAAGAGAGTGGTATGGTATCTTCACTATCGCAATGTTTTCATGTTCTCAATGAATCACTAATTCCCTAGGAATAGCACAAGATGAAGCCCGAATGGTAGAATCTCGTCGTAATGGATTGGATCTAAGCAAGATTCCTGATTCATGTACTCTCCTAGTTGGGTTGTCCGTCTTCAACATTCCTCCATAAGACAGATTTCCTCGATTCCTTGCTATATTCTATTCTCGAACAGAGGTCAGTCCCGCTTCCTCCTCTTTTTTGAGTGAGTGGCTTTCTCTTTTTAGAAGTCGAAGTCTAGACCTGGCTAAGTCTGGCACCTTTCTTGTAGCAGGGCTACGTCCTAATGGATTGTTTCACGCTCGAGGCACCTAGAATGTCATCTTTGTCCAGAGCAGAGGAATGAGGACTTTCTTTCACTGAAAAGCAAAGCGGGCGGGCTGGTGTTGGTCAACCTCTACCTTGGCCTATGAGAAGCTGTAGTGTAGGTTGTTCTACAAAGGCGGCTTGTCCCTCATCAATCTTGTGGATGAGTCTCTCTGCTCCAAACCATTGGGATGAATCGATTCCATAGCACAGGCGCGTGCGCTGAGGAAGAGCGGTATGGATGGAGTCGAGATCCATTGCTGCCGCAGTCATAGGTTCGTTAGTCAGCTCAGAAGCAAGCATGAGCACGCTGTGACAAAGAAGTCCTGTTCCTGTTCTATTTGAAGTTGAAGGTGCTCTGGTGCAATCCTTACCGACAGAAAAAGATTGCAGTCGGGTTGATAATAATCGAGTGCCATTACTTCGTCGGTCCGAACCAAGGAAAGGAATCCGTTAGAAATGTTTTGAAATGGATATTGTTCTCTCTTTGATTAGGGATGCTATATGAAAAGAAGTGGAGTTTGAAAAAGGGAACGGAATGGTCAAACCGGAACTGCTAGAGGAACGAATTTTCAATAGCATAACTTGGGCTCCTAGAATATGGGTGGGGCCCTTGGGACAATCTATTTGATTGCAGGGACAGGTACGCTGAATATGACTGGGGATTTTCCTATGGGTATTGGAGCGGGTCCAAGCAGATTAAAGAGGATGAGTTGTCAGAGACTGCTATTTATTCGAATTATTTATGGTATATTTATCATAAAAAGGGGGAGGTGCAAGAGACTGATTCGGACTTCTTGCAGAGTGGAACAATGCAGTACCAGACACGAGATATATCTTTCAAAGAAGAAGGCTTTTTTCGAATAAGCCAATTGATTTGGGACCTTCGGATCCATTCTTTTTCCTATTCAAAGATAAGGCCTTTGTCTCTGTGTTTTCACGTCGAGAATTCTTTGCAGATGAAGATGAAGAGATGGCAAAGCGGCTTAGTACCAGTACCTGGAGAAAAAAGCCTCCTAAACATATGGCTAGCAACTGGTTCACCAGGAGTACGCAAGAAAGGCAAAAGCACTACGAATTATTGATTTAGGAATGGGAATGGGCTAGAACCCTGGGCTCTTCCTTATATAATTAATGGTCTTTTCATTCTAATACTCTATCCGAGAGTTCTCAGTATTTAGCAAAGCTGTTCCTATCTAACGGAAGGCTCCTGGATCAAATGACAAAGACATTGTTTGTGGAGAAAGAGGTGGCTTTTCCCGGATGAAATGAAACATTTCATTTGTGTAACAGGAGAAAGATTTCCCACTCCTTAGCCGTAAAGATATGTGGCCATGAAAAAGGGAGGGGATTCAGTGGAACAGGATTGGCCGGGCGGTAGAGTCGTGGAAACACTTGTTGATTCCTATTTTGGACCCTAGCTCCATGGAACAATATGCTACTGCGGAAACATGGAAGAATTGCAATCTTAGATCAAAACACTATGTATGGGATGATATGAACTGCCTAAATAAGAATTCTTGAGCGTCGAATAACCTGAGTACTAACTACATCAAACAATTTGCATTAATGAAACTGTGTAAATCCACCGGATAATAAAAAATACGCATGTCTGATGAAATGGTTGTTGCTATCTGTTTCCATAACGAATCCACTGAATAAGTAAAGAAAATGGGCCCTTTCTCTTCGTCTCAGATCGATGGATCTTCTCGATTGGAAGATCTCCCATATGGATAATACACATTCCAGTTGACCGAGCCTAATGCTAATTGTTTTGTTCCGAAGCAAAGATATCCGCGGAGGCCGGTTCGTTCGTCCTATTCTGATATTCAGGACCAAGAGGTCCTGGATTCTCTTTCGGATAGGCAGGCCCTGAAAGGAGAAGAGAAGCTGAAATGCCAACGGACCTCTGTCTATTCTCTAATTCACCCGATCCGATAGTACCCGTTTTTGGAACGTCCAGTGCCAAAGTCACTGAATGGGTAAGTCACCAATCCAATCCCTTTGACAAATCGGGTGTCATATTAGATATCATATTCTATATATATAGAAATATCATAGAATAGAATAGACATATAGAATTTTTGGTTGGGAAATTCGAATGAATCATTGAGTGAAAAAGGAGCAAAGAATGACAAAAGATGAGACTCTACTAGTCTTCACTCTTGTGGTTTCCTCGGTTTCTATTTTCTTATTCGGGATCTTGCTTTTCATGGTTCTCATCTCTGCAACTCGCGATTTTCGCGAGAGAACCAAATCCAAGTTGGTGAAGATCATGATTTGGGCTGGCATAGTAGTTATTACCTTTGCAATTGCGGTTCGAATCTATCCGATCTTTATCTTTTTGCTCAAAGAACGAATAAAACCCCTTGTTGAAGCCCTTTATGATAAGCTTCCCTGGATCTGGGAAGTTTCTCTTTCACGGTATTGGGATCGTTTGATCGATTTCCTTGATCGCTACTTATGGGCGTGCGCTCAAAGGATACAAACAGGGATTCGCAAACAAAAAGGGGAAGGGAATTCGTAGTCACTTTTTCCTGTCGCGTAAAAAAAAGGCTTTACGCGAGAGCAATAGAGGTTGGGATACATCTATCTCTTCTGAGCAACCTCTTTTGGATTCTTAAGACCACCCTTGCAGTAGGATACCGTCTGCTTTAGGTTCTTTATTATCTCCTTCGAGGGGTTGGTTTTTAGGATCATTCAGGCTATATTTAGTCTATTTTGGCTTTTACTGTCTACTTTTCTCAGGGAGATGGTTAAGGACCTCAGAAGATAGAGGAGAGCGCCAGGCGCAGATTTCCGGAATACTTCTACGGGGAATGCTCATTCAATGAGCATTCTCCGT
>NW_023367150.1:0-49321 GCF_902167145.1 Zea mays
AATGGGGGTTGTGTGGCCGTTGATCATCGACCAGATGCTCATACACCTCACCCCACATATGTTTCCTTGCCATAGATCACATTCTTGGATTTCTGGTGGAGACCATTTCTTGGTCTAAAATCCGTAGGTGTTAGCCTCTAGTATTATTGAAAATGGTCGCTCATGGCTATTCTCAAGGTCGCTCATGGCTATTTTCATAAAAAATGGGGGTTGTGTGGCCATTTATCATCGACTAGAGGCTCATAAACCTCACGCCACATATGTTTCCTTGCCATAGATTACATTCTTGGATTTCTGGTGGAGACCATTTCTTGGTTAAAAACTCGTACGTGTTAGCCTTCGGTATTATTGAAAATGGTCATTCATGGCTATTTTCGGCAAAATGGGGGTTGTGTGGCCATTGATCGTCGACCAGAGGCTCATACACCTCACCCCACATATGTTTCCTTGCCATAGATCACATTCTTGGATTTCTGGTGGAGACCATTTCTTGGTAAAAAATCCGTAGGTGTTAGCCTTCGGTATTATTGTAAATGGTCATTCATGGCTATTTTCGACAAAAATGGGGGTTGTGTGGCCATTGATCATCGACCAGAGGCTCATAAACCTCACTACACATATGTTTCCTTGCCATAGATCACATTCTTGGATTTATGGTGGAGACCATTTCTTGGTCAAAAATCCGTAGGTGTTAGCCTTCAGTGTCATTGAAAATGGTCGTTCATGGCTATTTTCGACAAAAATTAGGGTTGTGTGGCCATTGATCGTCGACCAGAGGCTCATACACCTCACCCCACATATGTTTCCTTGCCATAGATCAAATTCTTGGATTTCTGGTGGAGACCATTTCTTGGTCAAAAATCCATAGGTGTTAGCCTTCGGTATTATTGAAAATGGTCGTTCATGGCTATTTTCGACAAAAATGGGGGTTGTGTGGCCATTGATCATCGACCAGACGCTCATACACCTCACCCCACATATGTTTCCTTGCCATAGATCACATTCTTGGATTTCTAGTGGAGACCATTTCTTGGTAAAAAACTCGTACGTGTTAGCCTTCGGTATTATTGAAAATGATCATTCATGGCTATTTTCGGCAAAATGGGGGTTGTGTGGCCATTTATCATCGACCAGAGGCTCGTACACCTCACCCCACATATGTTTCCTTGCCATAGATCACATTCTTGGATTTCTGGTGGAGACCATTTCTTGGTTAAAAATCCGTACGTGTTAGCCTTTGGTATTTTTGAAAATGGTCATTCATGGCTATTTTCGACAAAAATGGGGGTTGTGTGGCCATTGATCATCGACTAGAGGCTCATACACCTCACCCCACATATGTTTCCTTGCCATAGATCACATTCTTGGATTTCTGGTGGAGACCATTTCTTGGTAAAAAATCCGTAGGTGTTAGCCTTCGGTATTATTGAAAATGGTCGTTCATGGCTATTTTCGACAAAAATGGGGGTTGTGTGGCCATTGATCATCGACCAGACGCTCATACACCTCACCCCACATATGTTTCCTTGCCATAGATCACATTCTTGGATTTCTGGTGGAGACCATTTCTTGGTCTAAAATCCGTAGGTGTTAGCCTCTAGTATTATTGAAAATGGTCGCTCATGGCTATTTTCAAGGTCGCTCATGGCTATTTTCATAAAAAATGGGGGTTGTGTGGCCATTTATCATCGACTAGAAGCTCATAAACCTCACCCCACATATGTTTCATTGCCATAGATTACATTCTTGGATTTCTAGTGGAAACCATTTCTTGGTTAAAAACTCGTACGTGTTAGCCTTCGGTATTATTGAAAATGGTCATTCATGGCTATTTTCGGCAAAATGGGGGTTGTGTGGGCATTGATCGTCGACCAGAGGCTCATACACCTCACCCCACATATGTTTCCTTGTCGTAGATCACATTCTTGGATTTCTGGTGGAGACCATTTCTTGGTCAAAAATCCGTAGGTGTTAGCCTTCGATATTATTGAAAATGGTCATTCATGGCTATTTTCGGCAAAATGGGGGTTGTGTGGCCATTGATCGTCGACCAGAGGCTCATACACCTCACCCCACATATGTTTCCTTGTCGTAGATCACATTCTTGGATTTCTGGTGGAGACCATTTCTTGGTCAAAAATCCGTAGGTGTTAGCCTTCGATATTATTGAAAATGGTCATTCATGGCTATTTTCGACAAAAATGGGGGTTGTGTGGCCGTTGATCATCGACCAGATGCTCATACACCTCACCCCACATATGTTTCCTTGCCATAGATCACATTCTTGGATTTCTGGTGGAGACCATTTCTTGGTCTAAAATCCGTAGGTGTTAGCCTCTAGTATTATTGAAAATGGTCGCTCATGGCTATTCTCAAGGTCGCTCATGGCTATTTTCATAAAAAATGGGGGTTGTGTGGCCATTTATCATCGACTAGAGGCTCATAAACCTCACGCCACATATGTTTCCTTGCCATAGATTACATTCTTGGATTTCTGGTGGAGACCATTTCTTGGTTAAAAACTCGTACGTGTTAGCCTTCGGTATTATTGAAAATGGTCATTCATGGCTATTTTCGGCAAAATGGGGGTTGTGTGGCCATTGATCGTCGACCAGAGGCTCATACACCTCACCCCACATATGTTTCCTTGCCATAGATCACATTCTTGGATTTCTGGTGGAGACCATTTCTTGGTAAAAAATCCGTAGGTGTTAGCCTTCGGTATTATTGTAAATGGTCATTCATGGCTATTTTCGACAAAAATGGGGGTTGTGTGGCCATTGATCATCGACCAGAGGCTCATAAACCTCACTACACATATGTTTCCTTGCCATAGATCACATTCTTGGATTTATGGTGGAGACCATTTCTTGGTCAAAAATCCGTAGGTGTTAGCCTTCAGTGTCATTGAAAATGGTCGTTCATGGCTATTTTCGACAAAAATTAGGGTTGTGTGGCCATTGATCGTCGACCAGAGGCTCATACACCTCACCCCACATATGTTTCCTTGCCATAGATCAAATTCTTGGATTTCTGGTGGAGACCATTTCTTGGTCAAAAATCCATAGGTGTTAGCCTTCGGTATTATTGAAAATGGTCGTTCATGGCTATTTTCGACAAAAATGGGGGTTGTGTGGCCATTGATCATCGACCAGACACTCATACACCTCACCCCACATATGTTTCCTTGCCATAGAACACATTCTTGGATTTCTAGTGGAGACCATTTCTTGGTTAAAAACTCGTACGTGTTAGCCTTCGGTATTATTGAAAATGATCATTCATGGCTATTTTCGGCAAAATGGGGGTTGTGTGGCCATTTATCATCGACCAGAGGCTCGTACACCTCACCCCACATATGTTTCCTTGCCATAGATCACATTCTTGGATTTCTGGTGGAGACCATTTCTTGGTTAAAAATCCGTACGTGTTAGCCTTTGGTATTTTTGAAAATGGTCATTCATGGCTATTTTCGACAAAAATGGGGGTTGTGTGGCCATTGATCATCGACTAGAGGCTCATACACCTCACCCCACATATGTTTCCTTGCCATAGATCACATTCTTGGATTTCTGGTGGAGACCATTTCTTGGTAAAAAATCCGTAGGTGTTAGCCTTCGGTATTATTGAAAATGGTCGTTCATGGCTATTTTCGACAAAAATGGGGGTTGTGTGGCCATTGATCATCGACCAGACGCTCATACACCTCACCCCACATATGTTTCCTTGCCATAGATCACATTCTTGGATTTCTGGTGGAGACCATTTCTTGGTCTAAAATCCGTAGGTGTTAGCCTCTAGTATTATTGAAAATGGTCGCTCATGGCTATTTTCAAGGTCGCTCATGGCTATTTTCATAAAAAATGGGGGTTGTGTGGCCATTTATCATCGACTAGAGGCTCATAAACCTCACCCCACATATGTTTCATTGCCATAGATTACATTCTTGGATTTCTAGTGGAAACCATTTCTTGGTTAAAAACTCGTACGTGTTAGCCTTCGGTATTATTGAAAATGGTCATTCATGGCTATTTTCGGCAAAATGGGGGTTGTGTGGGCATTGATCGTCGACCTAGAGGCTCATACACCTCACCCCACATATGTTTCCTTGTCGTAGATCACATTCTTGGATTTCTGGTGGAGACCATTTCTTGGTCAAAAATCCGTAGGTGTTAGCCTTCGATATTATTGAAAATGGTCATTCATGGCTATTTTCGGCAAAATGGGGGTTGTGTGGCCATTGATCGTCGACCAGAGGCTCATACACCTCACCCCACATATGTTTCCTTGTCGTAGATCACATTCTTGGATTTCTGGTGGAGACCATTTCTTGGTCAAAAATCCGTAGGTGTTAGCCTTCGATATTATTGAAAATGGTCGTTCATGGCTATTTTCGACAAAAATGGAGGTTGTGTGGCCATTGATCATCGACCAGAGGCTCATACACCTCACCCCACATATGTTTCCTTGCCATAGATCACATTCTTGGATTTCTGGTGGAGACCATTTCTTGGTCAAAAATCCGTAGGTGTTAGCCTTCGGTATTATTGAAAATGGTCGTTCATGGCTATTTTCGACAAAAATGGGGGTTGTGTGGCCATTGATCATCGACCAGACGCTCATACACCTCACCCCACATATGTTTCCTTGCCATAGATCACATTCTTGGATTTCTGGTGGAGACCATTTCTTGGTCTAAAATCCGTAGGTGTTAGCCTCTAGTATTATTGAAAATGGTCGCTCATGGCTATTTTCAAGGTCGCTCATGGCTATTTTCATAAAAAATGGGGGTTGTGTGGCCATTTATCATCGACTAGAGCCTCATAAACCTCACCCCACATATGTTTCCTTGCCATAGATTACATTCTTGGATTTCTGGTGGAAACCATTTCTTGGTTAAAAACTCGTACGTGTTAGCCTTCGGTATTATTGAAAATGGTCATTCATGGCTATTTTCGGCAAAATGGGGGTTGTGTGGCCATTGATCGTCGACCAGAGGCTCATACACCTCACCCCACATATGTTTCCTTGTCGTAGATCACATTCTTGGATTTCTGGTGGAGACCATTTCTTGGTCAAAAATCCGTAGGTGTTAGCTTTCGATATTATTGAAAATGGTCATTCATGGCTATTTTCGGCAAAATGGGGGTTGTGTGGCCATTGATCGTCGACCAGAGGCTCATACACCTCACCCCACATATGTTTCCTTGTCGTAGATCACATTCTTGGATTTCTGGTGGAGACCATTTCTTGGTCAAAAATCCGTAGGTGTTAGCCATCGATATTATTGAAAATGGTCGTTCATGGCTATTTTCGACAAAAATGGGGGTTGTGTGGCCATTGATCATCGACCAGAGTCTCATACACCTCACCCCACAAATGTTTCCTTGCCATAGATCACATTCTTGGATTTCTGGTGGAGACCATTTCTTGGTCAAAAATCCGTAGGTGTTAGCCTTCGGTATTATTGAAAATGGTCGTTCATGGCTATTTTCGACAAAAATGGGGGTTGTGTGGCCATTGATCATTGACCAGACGCTCATACACCTCACCCCACATATGTTTCCTTGCCATAGATCACATTCTTGGATTTCTGGTGGAGACCATTTCTTGGTCTAAAATCCGTAGGTGTTAGCCTCTAGTATTATTGAAAATGGTCGCTCATGGCTATTTTCAAGGTCGCTCATGGCTATTTTCATAAAAAATGGGGGTTGTGTGGCCATTGATCGTCGACCAGAGGCTCATACACCTCACCCAAATATGTTTCCTTGCCATAGATCACATTCTTGGATTTCTGGTGGAGACCATTTCTTGGTCAAAAATCCGTAGGTGTTAGCCTTCGGTATTATTGAAAATGGTCGTTCATGGCTATTTTCGACAAAAATGGGGGTTGTGTGGCCATTGATCATCGACCAGACGCTCATACACCTCACCCCACATATGTTTCCTTGCCATAGATCACATTCTTGGATTTCTGGTAGAGACCATTTCTTGGTCTAAAATCCGTAGGTGTTAGCCTCTAGTATTATTGAAAATGGTCGCTCATGGCTATTTTCAAGGTCGCTCATGGCTATTTTCATAAAAAATGGGGGTTGTGTGGCCATTTATCATCGACTAGAGGCTCATAAACCTCACCCCACATATGTTTCCTTGCCATAGATTACATTCTTGGATTTCTGGTGGAAACCATTTCTTGGTTAAAAACTCGTACGTGTTAGCCTTCGGTATTATTGAAAATGGTCATTCATGGCTATTTTTGGCAAAATGGGAGTTGTGTGGCCATTGATCATCGACCAGAGGCTCGTACACCTCACCCCACATATGTTTCGTTGCCATAGATCACATTCTTGGATTTCTGGTGGAGACCATTTCTTGGTCAAAAATCCGTACGTGTTAGCCTTTGGTATTTTTGAAAATGATCATTCATGGCTATTTTCGACAAAAATGGGGGTTGTGTGGCCATTGATCATCGACTAGAGGCTCATACACCTCACCCCACATATGTTTCCTTGCCATAGATCACATTCTTGGATTTCTGGTGGAGACCATTTCTTGGTCAAAAATCCGTAGGTGTTAGCCTTCGGTATTATTGAAAATGGTCATTCATGGCTATTTTCGACAAAAATGGGGGTTGTGTGGCCATTGATCATCGACCAGACGCTCATACACCTCACCCCACATATGTTTCCTTGCCATAGATCACATTCTTGGATTTCTGGTGGAGACCATTTCTTGGTCTAAAATCCGTAGGTGTTAGCCTCTAGTATTATTGAAAATGGTCGCTCATGGCTATTTTCAAGGTCGCTCATGGCTATTTTCATAAAAAATGGCTCTTGTGTGGCCATTTATCATCGACTAGAGGCTCATAAACCTCACCCCACATATGTTTCCTTGCCATAGATTACATTCTTGGATTTCTGGTGGAGACCACTTCTTGGTTAAAAACTCGTACGTGTTAGCCTTCGGTATTATTGAAAATGGTCATTCATGGCTATTTTCGGCAAAATGGGGGTTGTGTGGCCATTGATCGTCGACCAGAGGCTCATACACCTCACCCCACATATGTTTCCTTGCCATAGATCATATTCTTGGATTTCTGGTGGAGACCATTTCTTGGTCAAAAATCCGTAGGTGTTAGCCTTCGGTATTATTGTAAATGGTCATTCATGGCTATTTTCGACAAAAATGGGGGTTGTGTGGCCATTGAACATCGACCAGAGGCTCATACACCTCACTACACATATGTTTCCTTGCCATAGATCACATTCTTGGATTTATGGTGGAGACCATTTCTTGGTCAAAAATCCGTAGGTGTTAGCCTTCAATGTCATTGAAAATGGTCATTCATGGCTATTTTCGACAAAAATTAGGGTTGTGTGGCCATTGATCGTCGACCAGAGGCTCATACACCTCACCCCACATATGTTTCCTTGCCATAGATCACATTCTTGGATTTCTGGTGGAGACCATTTCTTGGTCAAAAATCCGTAGGTGTTAGCCTTCGGTATTATTGAAAATGGTCGTTCATGGCTATTTTCGACAAAAATGGGGGTTGTGTGGCCATTGATCATCGACCAGACGCTCATACACCTCACCCCACATATGTTTCCTTGCCATAGATCACATTCTTGGATTTCTGGTGGAGACCATTTCTTGGTTAAAAACTCTTACGTGTTAGCCTTCGGTATTATTGAAAATGGTCATTCATGGCTATTTTCGGCAAAATGGGGGTTGTGTGGCCATTGATCATCGATTAGAGGCTCGTACACCTCACCCCACATATGTTTCCTTGCCATAGATCACATTCTTGGATTTCTGGTGGAGACCATTTCTTGGTTAAAAATCCGTACGTGTTAGCCTTTGGTATTTTTGAAAATGGTCATTCATGGCTATTTTCGACAAAAATGGGGGTTGTGTGGCCATTGATCATCGACTAGAGGCTCATACACCTCACCCACATATGTTTCCTTGCCATAGATCACATTCTTGGATTTCTGGTGGAGACCATTTCTTGGTCTAAAATCCGTAGGTGTTAGCCTCTAGTATTATTGAAAATGGTCGCTCATGGCTATTTTCAAGGTCGCTCATGGCTATTTTCATAAAAAATGGGGGTTGTGTGGCCATTGATCGTCGACCAGAGGCTCATACACCTCACCCCACATATGTTTCCTTGCCATAGATCACATTCTTGGATTTCTGGTGGAGACCATTTCTTGGTCAAAAATCCGTAGGTGTTAGCCTTCGGTATTATTGAAAATGGTCGTTCATGGCTATTTTCGACAAAAATGGGGGTTGTGTGGCCATTGATCATCGACCAGACGCTCATACACCTCACCCCACATATGTTTCCTTGCCATAGATCACATTCTTGGATTTCTGGTAGAGACCATTTCTTGGTCTAAAAATCCGTAGGTGTTAGCCTCTAGTATTATTGAAAATGGTCGCTCATGGCTATTTTCAAGGTCGCTCATGGCTATTTTCATAAAAAATGGGGGTTGTGTGGCCATTTATCATCGACTAGAGGCTCATAAACCTCACCCCACATATGTTTCCTTGCCATAGATTACATTCTTGGATTTCTGGTGGAAACCATTTCTTGGTTAAAAACTCGTACGTGTTAGCCTTCGGTATTATTGAAAATGGTCATTCATGGCTATTTTTGGCAAAATGGGGGTTGTGTGGCCATTGATCATCGACCAGAGGCTCGTACACCTCACCCCACATATGTTTCGTTGCCATAGATCACATTCTTGGATTTCTGGTGGAGACCATTTCTTGGTCAAAAATCCGTACGTGTTAGCCTTTGGTATTTTTGAAAATGATCATTCATGGCTATTTTCGACAAAAATGGGGGTTGTGTGGCCATTGATCATCGACTAGAGGCTCATACACCTCACCCCACATATGTTTCCTTGCCATAGATCACATTCTTAGATTTCTGGTGGAGACCATTTCTTGGTCAAAAATCCGTAGGTGTTAGCCTTCGGTATTATTGAAAATGGTCATTCATGGCTATTTTCGACAAAAATGGGGGTTGTGTGGCCATTGATCATCGACCAGACGCTCATACACCTCACCCCACATATGTTTCCTTGCCATAGATCACATTCTTGGATTTCTGGTGGAGACCATTTCTTGGTCTAAAATCCGTAGGTGTTAGCCTCTAGTATTATTGAAAATGGTCGCTCATGGCTATTTTCAAGGTCGCTCATGGCTATTTTCATAAAAAATGGCTCTTGTGTGGCCATTTATCATCGACTAGAGGCTCATAAACCTCACCCCACATATGTTTCCTTGCCATAGATTACATTCTTGGATTTCTGGTGGAGACCACTTCTTGGTTAAAAACTCGTACGTGTTAGCCTTCGGTATTATTGAAAATGGTCATTCATGGCTATTTTCGGCAAAATGGGGGTTGTGTGGCCATTGATCGTCGACCAGAGGCTCATACACCTCACCCCACATATGTTTCCTTGCCATAGATCATATTCTTGGATTTCTGGTGGAGACCATTTCTTGGTCAAAAATCCGTAGGTGTTAGCCTTTGGTATTATTGTAAATGGTCATTCATGGCTATTTTCGACAAAAATGGGGGTTGTGTGGCCATTGATCATCGACCAGAGGCTCAAACACCTCACTACACATATGTTTCCTTGCCATAGATCACATTCTTGGATTTATGGTGGAGACCATTTCTTGGTCAAAAATCCGTAGGTGTTAGCCTTCAATGTCATTGAAAATGGTCGTTCATGGCTATTTTCGACAAAAAATAGGGTTGTGTGGCCATTGATCGTCGACCAGAGGCTCATACACCTCACCCCACATATGTTTCCTTGCCATAGATCACATTCTTGGATTTCTGGTGGAGACCATTTCTTGGTCAAAAATCCGTAGGTGTTAGCCTTCGGTATTATTGAAAATGGTCGTTCATGGCTATTTTCGACAAAAATGGGGGTTGTGTGGCCATTGATCATCGACCAGACGCTCATACACCTCACCCCACATATGTTTCCTTGCCATAGATCACATTCTTGGATTTCTGGTGGAGACCATTTCTTGGTTAAAAACTCGTACGTGTTAGCCTTCGGTATTATTGAAAATGGTCATTCATGGCTATTTTCGGCAAAATGGGGGTTGTGTGGCCATTGATCATCGATTAGAGGCTCGTACACCTCACCCCACATATGTTTCCTTGCCATAGATCACATTCTTGAATTTCTGGTGGAGACCATTTCTTGGTTAAAAATCCGTACGTGTTAGCCTTTGGTATTTTTGAAAATGGTCATTCATGGCTATTTTCGACAAAAATGGGGGTTGTGTGGCCATTGATCATCGACTAGAGGCTCATACACCTCACCCCACATATGTTTCCTTGCCATAGATCACATTCTTGGATTTCTGGTGGAGACCATTTCTTGGTAAAAAATCCGTAGGTGTTAGCCTTCGGTATTATTGAAAATGGTCGTTCATGGCTATTTTCGACAAAAATGGGGGTTGTGTGGCCATTGATCATCGACCAGACGCTCATACACCTCACCCCACATATGTTTCCTTGCCATAGATCACATTCTTGGATTTCTGGTGGAGACCATTTCTTGGTCTAAAATCCGTAGGTGTTAGCCTCTAGTATTATTGAAAATGGTCGCTCATGGCTATTTTCATAAAAAATGGGGGTTGTGTGGCCATTTATCATCGACTAGAGGCTCATAAACCTCACCCCACATATGTTTCATTGCCATAGATTACATTCTTGGATTTCTGGTGGAAACCATTTCTTGGTTAAAAACTCGTACGTGTTAGCCTTCGGTATTATTGAAAATGGTCATTCATGGCTATTTTCGGCAAAATGGGGGTTGTGTGGCCATTGATCGTCGACCAGAGGCTCATACACCTCACCCCTCATATGTTTCCTTGTCGTAGATCACATTCTTGGATTTCTGGTGGAGACCATTTCTTGGTCAAAAATCCGTAGGTGTTAGCCTTCGATATTATTGAAAATGGTCATTCATGGCTATTTTCGGCAAAATGGGGGTTGTGTGGCCATTGATCGTCGACCAAAGGCTCATACACCTCACCCCACATATGTTTCCTTGTCGTAGATCACATTCTTGGATTTCTGGTGGAGACCATTTCTTGGTCAAAAATCCGTAGGTGTTAGCCTTCGATATTATTGAAAATGGTCGTTCATGGCTATTTTCGACAAAAATGGGGGTTGTGTGGCCATTGATCATCGACCAGAGGCTCATACACCTCACCCCACATATGTTTCCTTGCCATAGATCACATTCTTGGATTTTTGGTGGAGACCATTTCTTGGTCAAAAATCCGTAGGTGTTAGCCTTCGGTATTATTGAAAATGGTCGTTCATGGCTATTTTCGACAAAAATGGGGGTTGTGTGGCCATTGATCATCGACCAGACGCTCATACACCTCACCCCACATATGTTTCCTTGCCATAGATCACATTCTTGGATTTCTGGTGGAGACCATTTCTTGGTCTAAAATCCGTAGGTGTTAGCCTCTAGTATTATTGAAAATGGTCGCTCATGGCTATTTTCAAGGTCGCTCATGGCTATTTTCATAAAAAATGGGGGTTGTGTGGCCATTGATCGTCGACCAGAGGCTCATACACCTCACCCCACATATGTTTCCTTGCCATAGATCACATTCTTGGATTTCTGCTGGAGACCATTTCTTGGTCAAAATTCCGTAGGTGTTAGCCTTCGGTATTATTGAAAATGGTCGTTCATGGCTATTTTCGACAAAAATGGGGGTTGTGTGGCCATTGATCATCGACCAGACGCTCATACACCTCACCCCACATATGTTTCCTTGCCATAGATCACATTCTTGGATTTCTGGTGGAGACCATTTCTTGGTCTAAAATCCGTAGGTGTTAGCCTCTAGTATTATTGAAAATGGTCGCTCATGGCTATTTTCAAGGTCGCTCATGGCTATTTTCATAAAAAATGGGGGTTGTGTGGCCATTTATCATCGACTAGAGGCTCATAAACCTCACCCCACATATGTTTCCTTGCCATAGATTACATTCTTGGATTTCTGGTGGAAACCATTTCTTGGTTAAAAACTCGTACGTGTTAGCCTTCGGTATTATTGAAAATGGACATTCATGGCTATTTTCGGCAAAATGGGGGTTGTGTGGCCATTGATCGTCGACCAGAGGCTCATACACCTCACCCCACATATTTTTCCTTGTCGTAGATCACATTCTTGGATTTCTGGTGGAGACCATTTCTTGGTCAAAAATCCGTAGGTGTTAGCCTTCGATATTATTGAAAATGGTCATTCATGGCTATTTTCGGCAAAATGGGGGTTGTGTGGCCATTGATCGTCGACCAGAGGCTCATACACCTCACCCCACATATGTTTCCTTGTCGTAGATCACATTCTTGGATTTCTGGTGGAGACCATTTCTTGGTCAAAAATCAGTAGGTGTTAGCCTTCGATATTATTGAAAATGGTCGTTCATGGCTATTTTCGACAAAAATGGAGGTTGTGTGGCCATTGATCATCGACCAGAGGCTCATACACCTCACCCCACATATGTTTCCTTGCCATAGATCACATTCTTGGATTTATGGTGGAGACCATTTCTTGGTCAAAAATCCGTAGGTGTTAGCCTTCGGTATTATTGAAAATGGTCGTTCATGGCTATTTTCGACAAAAATGGGGGTTGTGTGGCCATTGATCATCGACCAGACGCTCATACACCTCACCCCACATATGTTTCCTTGCCATAGATCACATTCTTGGATTTCTGGTGGTGACCATTTCTTGGTCTAAAATCCGTAGGTGTTAGCCTCTAGTATTATTGAAAATGGTCGCTCATGGCTATTTTCAAGGTCGCTCATGGCTATTTTCATAAAAAATGGGGGTTGTGTGGCCATTTATCATCGACTAGAGGCTCATAAACCTCACCCCACATATGTTTCCTTGCCATAGATTACATTCTTGGATTTCTGGTGGAAACCATTTCTTGGTTAAAAACTCGTACGTGTTAGCCTTCGGTATTATTGAAAATGGTCATTCATGGCTATTTTCGGCAAAATGGGGGTTGTGTGGCCATTGATCGTCGACCAGAGGCTCATACACCTCACCCCACATATGTTTCCTTGTCGTAGATCACATTCTTGGATTTCTGGTGGAGACCATTTCTTGGTCAAAAATCCGTAGGTGTTAGCCTTCGATATTATTGAAAATGGTCATTCATGGCTATTTTCGGCAAAATGGGGGTTGTGTGGCCATTGATCGTCGACCAGAGGCTCATACACCTCACCCCACATATGTTTCCTTGTCGTAGATCACATTCTTGGATTTCTGGTGGAGACCATTTCTTGGTCAAAAATCCGTAGGTGTTAGCCTTCGATATTATTGAAAATGGTCGTTCATGGCTATTTTCGACAAAAATGGGGGTTGTGTGGCCATTGATCATCGACTAGAGGCTCATACACCTCACCCCACATATGTTTCCTTGCCATAGATCACATTCTTGGATTTCTGGTGGAGACCATTTCTTGGTCAAAAATCCGTAGGTGTTAGCCTTCGGTATTATTGAAAATGGTCGTTCATGGCTATTTTCGACAAAAATGGGGGTTGTGTGGCCATTGATCATCGACTAGACGCTCATACACCTCACCCCACATATGTTTCCTTGCCATAGATCACATTCTTGGATTTCTGGTGGAGACCATTTCTTGGTCTAAAATCCGTAGGTGTTAGCCTCTAGTATTATTGAAAATGGTCGCTCATGGCTATTTTCAAGGTCGCTCATGGCTATTTTCATAAAAAATGGGGGTTGTGTGGCCATTTATCATCGACTAGAGGCTCATAAACCTCACCCCACATATGTTTCCTTGCCATAGATTACATTCTTGGATTTCTGGTGGAAACCATTTCTTGGTTAAAAACTCGTACGTGTTAGCCTTCGGTATTATTGAAAATGGTCATTCATGGCTATTTTCGGCAAAATGGGGGTTGTGTGGCCATTGATCATCGACCAGAGGCTCATACACCTCACCCCACATACGTTTCCTTGCCATAGATTACATTCTTGGATTTCTGGTGGAGACCATTTCTTGGTCAAAAATCCGTAGGTGTTAGCCTTCGGTATTATTGAAAATGGTCGTTCATGGCTATTTTCGACAAAAATGGGGGTTGCGTGGCCATTGATTATCGACCAGAGGCTCATACACCTCACTCCACATATGTTTCCTTGCCATAGATCACATTCTTGGATTTCTGGTGGAGACCATTTCTTGGTCAAAAATCCGTAGGTGTTAGCCTTCGGTATTATTGAAAATGGTCGTTCATGGCTATTTTCGACAAAAATGGGGGTGTGTGGCCATTGATCATCGACCAGATGCTTATACACCTCACCCCACATATGTTTACTTGCCATAGATCACATTCTTGGATTTCTGGTGGAGACCATTTCTTGGTCTAAAATCCGTAGGTCTTAGCCTCTAGTATTATTGAAAATGGTCGCTCTTGGCTATTTTCATAAAAAATGGGGGTTGTGTGGCCATTTATCATCACCTAGAGGCTCATAAACCTCACCCCACATATGTTTCCTTGCCATAGATCACATTCTTGGATTTCTGGTGGAGACCATTTCTTGGTTAAAAACTCGTACGTGTTAGCCTTCGGTATTATTGAAAATGGTCGTTCATGGCTATTTTCGGCAAAATGGGGGTTGTGTGGCCATTGATCATCGACCAGAGGATCATACACCTCACCCCACATATGTTTCCTTGCCATAGATCACATTCTTGGATTCCTGGTGGAGACCATTTCTTGGTCAAAAATCCATACGTGTTAGCCTTTGGTATTTTTGAAAATGGTCATTCATGGCTATTTTCGACAAAAATGGGGGTTGTGTGGCCATTGATCATCGACTAGAGGCTCATACACCTCACCCCACATATGTTTCCTTTCCATAGATCACATTCTTGGATTTCTGGTGGAGACCATTTCTTGGTCAAAAATCCGTAGGTGTTAGCCTTCGGTATTATTGAAAATGGTCGTTCATGGCTATTTTCGACAAAAATGGGGGTTGTGTGGCCATTGATCATCGACCAGACGCTCATACACCTCACCCCACATTTGTTTCCTTGCCATAGATCACATTCTTCGATTTCTGGTGGAGACCATTTCTTGGTCTAAAATCCGTAGGTGTTAGCCTCTAGTATTATTGAAAATGGTCGCTCATGGCTATTTTCAAGGTCGCTCATGGCTATTTTCATAAAAAATGGGGGTTGTGTGGCCATTTATCATCGACTAGAGGCTCATAAACCTCACCCCACATATGTTTCCTTGCCATAGATTACATTCTTGGATTTCTGGTGGAAACCATTTCTTGGTTAAAAACGCGTACGTGTTAGCCTTCGGTATTATTGAAAATGGTCATTCATGGCTATTTTCGGCAAAATGGGGGTTGTGTGGCCATTGATCGTCGACCAGAGGCTCATACACCTCACCCCACATATGTTTCCTTGTCATAGATCACATTCTTGGATTTCTGGTGGAGACCATTTCTTGGTCAAAAAACCGTAGGTGTTAGCCTTCGATATTATTGAAAATAGTCGTTCATGGCTATTTTCGACAAAAATGGGGGTTGTGTGGCCATTGATCATCGACCAGATGCTCATACACCTCACCCCACATATGTTTCCTTGCCATAGATCACATTCTTGGATTTCTGGTGGAGACCATTTCTTGGTCAAAAACTCGTACGTGTTAGCCTTCGGTATTATTGAAAATGGTCGTTCATGGCTATTTTCGGCAAAATGGGGGTTCTGTGGCCATTGATCGTCGACCAGAGGCTCATACACCTCACCCCACATATGTTTCCTTGTCATAGATCACATTCTTGGATTTCTGGTGGAGACCATTTCTTGGTCAAAAATCCGTAGGTGTTAGCCTTCGATATTATTGAAAATGGTCGTTCATGGCTATTTTCGACAAAAATGGGGGTTGTGTGGCCATTGATCATCGACCAGAGGCTCATACACCTCACCCCACATATGTTTCCTTGCCATAGATCACATTCTTGGATTTCTGGTGGAGACCATTTCTTGGTCAAAAATCTGTAGGTGTTAGCCTTCGGTATTATTGAAAATGGTCGTTCATGGCTATTTTCGACAAAAATGGGGGTTGTGTGGCCATTGATCATCGACCAGACGCTCATACACCTCACCCCACATATGTTTCCTTGCCATAGATCACATTCTTGGATTTCTGGTGGAGACCATTTCTTGGTCTAAAATCCGTAGGTGTTAGCCTCTAGTATTATTGAAAATGGTCGCTCATGGCTATTTTCAAGGTCGCTCATGGCTATTTTCATAAAAAATGGGGGTTGTGTGGCCATTTTCATCGACTAGAGGTTCATAAACCTCACCCCACATATGTTTCCTTGCCATAGATCACATTCTTGGATTTCTGGTGGAGACCATTTCTTGGTGAAAAATCCGTACGTGTTAGCCTTTGGTATTTTTGAAAATGGTCGTTCATGGCTTGGTCGATGATCAATGGCCACACAACCCCCATTTTTTATGAAAATAGCCATGAGCGACCATTTTCAATAATACTAGAGGCTAAGACCTACGGATTTTTGACCAAGAAATGGTCTCCACCAGAAATCCAAGAATGTGATCTATGGCAAGGAAACATATGTGGGGTGAGGTGTATGAGCCTCTCGTCGATGATCAATGGCCACACAACCCCATTTTTGTCGAAAATAGCCACGAATGACCATTTACAATAATACCGAAGGCTAACACCTACGGATTTTTGACCAAGAAATGGTCTCCACCAGAAATCCAAGAATGTGATCTATGGCAAGGAAACATATGTGGGGTGAGGTGTATGAGCCTATGGTCGATGATCAATGGCCACACAACCCCCATTTTTGTCGAAAATAGCCATGAAAGACCATTTTCAATAATATCGAAGGCTAACACCTACGGATTTTTGACCAAGAAATGGTCTCCACCAGAAATCCAAGAATGTGATCTACGACAACGAAACATATGTGGGGTGAGGTGTATGAGCCTCTGGTCGACGATCAATGGCCACACAACCCCCATTTTGCCGAAAATAGCCATGAATGACCATTTTCAATAATACCGAAGGCTAACACGTACGAGTTTTTAACCAAGAAATGGTTTCCACCAGAAATCCAAGAATGTAATCTATGGCAAGGAAACATATGTGGGGTGAGGTTTATGAGCCTCTAGTCGCTGATAAATGGCCACACAACCCCCATTTTTATGAAAATAGCCATGAGCGACCTTGAAAATAGCCATGAGCGACCATTTTCAATAATACTAGAGGCTAACACCTACGGATTTTAGACCAAGAAATGGTCTCCACCAGAAATCCAAGAATGTGATCTATGGCAAGGAAACATATGTGGGGTGAGGTGTATGAGCGTCTGGTCGATGATCAATGGCCACACAACCCCCATTTTTGTCGAAAATAGCCATGAACGACCATTTTCAATAATACCGAAGGCTAACACCTACGGATTTTTGACCAAGAAATGGTCTCCACCAGAAATCCAAGAATGTGATCTATGGCAAGGAAACATATGTGGGGTGAGATTTATGAGCCTCTAGTCGATGATAAATGGCCACACAACCCCCATTTTTTTATGAAAATAGCCATGAGCGACCATTTTCAATAATATTAGATGCTAAGACCTACGGATTTTTTACCAAGAAATGGTCTCCACCAGAAATCCAAGAATGTGATCTATGGCAAGGAAACATATGTGGGGTGAGGTGTATGAGCCTCTGGTCGATGATCAATGGCCACACAACCCCCATTTTTGTCGAAAATAGCCATGAACGACCATTTTCAATAATATCGAAGGCTAACACCTACGGATTTTTGACCAAGAAATGGTCTCCACCAGAAATCCAAGAATGTGATCTATGGCAAGGAAACATATGTGGGGTGAGGTGTACGAGCCTCTGGTCGATGATCAATGGCCACACAACCCCCAATTTTTATGAAAATAGCCATGAGAGACCATTTTCAATAATACTAGAGGCTAAGACCTACGGATTTTTGACCAAGAAATGGTCTCCACTAGAAATCCAAGAATGTGATCTATGGCAAGGAAACATATGTGGGGTGAGGTGTATGAGCCTCTGGTCGATGATCAATGGCCACACAACCCCCATTTTTGTCGAAAATAGCCATGAATGACCATTTACAATAATACCGAAGGCTAACACCTACGGATTTTTGACCAAGAAATGGTCTCCACCAGAAATCCAAGAATGTGATCTATGGCAAGGAAACATATGTGGGGTGAGGTGTATGAGCCTCTAGTCGATGATCAATGGCCACACAACCCCCATTTTTGTCGAAAATAGCCATGAATGACCATTTTCAAAAATACCAAAGGCTAACACGTACGGATTTTTGACCAAGAAATGGTCTCCACCAGAAATCCAAGAATGTGATCTATGGCAAGGAAACATATGTGGGGTGAGGTGTATGAGCCTCTGGTCGATGATCAATTGCCACACAACCCCCATTTTGTCGAAAATAGCCATGAACGACCATTTTCAATAATACCGAAGGCTAACACCTACGGATTTTTGACCAAGAAATGGTCTCCACCAGAAATCCAAGAATGTGATCTACGACAAGGAAACATATGTGGGGTGAGGTGTATGAGCCTCTGGTCGACGATCAATGGCCACACAACCCCCATTTTGCCGAAAATAGCCATGAATGACCATTTTCAATAATACCGAAGGCTAACACGTACGAGTTTTTAACCAAGAAATGGTTTCCACCAGAAATCCAAGAATGTAATCTATGGCAAGGAAACATATGTGGGGTGAGGTCTATGAGCCTCTAGTCGATGATAAATGGCCACACAACCCCCATTTTTTATGAAAATAGCCATGAGCGACCTTGAAAATAGCCATGAGCGACCATTTTCAATAATACTAGAGGCTAACACCTACGGATTTTAGACCAAGAAATGGTCTCCACCAGAAATCCAAGAATGTGATCTATGGCAAGGAAACATATGTGGGGTGAGGTGTATGAGCGTCTGGTCGATGATCAATGGCCACACAACCCCCATTTTTGTCGAAAATAGCCATGAACGACCATTTTCAATAATACCGAAGGCTAACACCTACGGATTTTTGACCAAGAAATGGTCTCCACCAGAAATCCAAGAATGTGATCTATGGCAAGGAAACATATGTGGGGTGAGGTGTATGAGCCTCTGGTCGATGATCATTGGCCACACAACCCCCATTTTTGTCGAAAATAGCCATGAACGACCATTTTCAATAATATCGAAGGCTAACACCTACGGATTTTTGACCAAGAAATGGTCTCCACCAGAAATCCAAGAATGTGATCTACGACAAGGAAACATATGTGGGGTGGGGTGTATGAGCCTCTGGTCGACGATCAATGGCCACACAACCCCCATTTTGCCGAAAATAGCCATGAATGACCATTTTCAATAATATCGAAGGCTAACACCTACGGATTTTTTACCAAGAAATGGTCTCCACCAGAAATCCAAGAATGTGATCTACGACAAGGAAACATATGTGGGGTGAGGTGTATGAGCCTCTGGTCGACGATCAATGGCCACACAACCCCCATTTTGCCGAAAATAGCCATGAATGACCATTTTCAATAATACAGAAGGCTAACACGTACGAGTTTTTAACCAAGAAATGGTTTCCACCAGAAATCCAAGAATGTAATCTATGGCAAGGAAACATATGTGGGGTGAGGTGTATGAGCCTCTAGTCGATGATAAATGGCCACACAACCCCCATTTTTTATGAAAATAGCCATGAGCGACCTTGAAAATAGCCATGAGCGACCATTTTCAATAATACTAGAGGCTAACACCTACGGATTTTGGACCAAGAAAAGGTCTCCACCAGAAATCCAAGAATGTGATCTATGGCAAGGAAACATATGTGGGGTGAGGTGTATGATCCTCTGGTCGATGATCAATGGCCACACAACCCCCATTTTTGTCGAAAATAGCCATGAACGACCATTTTCAATAATACCGAAGGCTAACACCTACGGATTTTTGACCAAGAAATGGTCTCCACCAGAAATCCAAGAATGTGATCTATGGCAAGGAAACATATGTGGGGTGAGGTGTATGAGCCTCTAGTCGATGATCAATGGCCACACAACCCCCATTTTTGTCGAAAATAGCCATGAATGACCATTTTCAAAAATACCAAAGGCTAACACGTACGGATTTTTGACAAAGAAATGGTCTCCACCAGAAATCCAAGAATGTGATCTATGGCAAGGAAACATATGTGGGGTGAGGTGTACGAGCCTCTGGTCGATGATCAATGGCCACACAACCCCCATTTTTGTCGAAAATAGCCATGAATGACCATTTTCAATAATACCGAAGGCTAACACGTACGAGTTTTTAACCAAGAAATGGTTTCCACCAGAAATCCAAGAATGTAATCTATGGCAAGGAAACATATGTGGGGTGAGGTGTATGAGCCTCTGGTCGATGATCAATGGCCACACATCCCCCATTTTTTATGAAAATAGCCATGAGCGACCATTTTCAATAATACTAGAGGCTAAGACCTACGGATTTTTAACCAAGAAATGGTCTCCACCAGAAATCCAAGAATGTGATCTACGACAAGGAAACATATGTGGGGTGAGGTGTATGAGCGTCTGGTCGACGATCAATGGCCACACAACCCCCATTTTTGTCGAAAATAGCCATGAACGACCATTTTCAATAATACCAAAGGCTAACACCTACGGATTTTTGACCAAGAAATGGTCGGGGTGAGGTTTACAAGCCTCTGGTCGATGATCAATGGCCACACAACCCCCATTTTTTATGAAAATAGCCATGAGCGACCTTGAAAATAGCCATGAGCGACCATTTTCAATAATACTAGAGGCTAACACCTAAGGATTTTAGACCAAGAAATGGTTTCCACCAGAAATCCAAGAATGTGATCTATGGCAAGGAAACATATGTGGGGTGAGGTGTATGAGCCTCTGGTCGACGATCAATGGCCACACAACCCCCATTTTGCCGAAAATAGCCATGAATGACCATTTTCAATAATACTGAAGGCTAACACCTACGGATTTTTGACCAAGAAATGGTCTCCACCAGAAATCCAAAAATGTGATCTATGGCAAGGAAACATATGTGGGGTGAGGTGTATGAGCCTCTGGTCGACGATCAATGGCCACACAACCCTAATTTTTGTCGAAAATAGCCATGAACGACCATTTTCAATGACACTGAAGGCTAACACCTACGGATTTTTGACCAAGAAATGGTCTCCACCATAAATCCAAGAATGTGATCTATGGCAAGGAAACATATGTGTAGTGAGGTGTATGAGCCTCTGGTCGAAGATCAATGGCCACACAACCCCCATTTTTGTCGAAAATAGCCATGAATGACCATTTTCAAAAATACCAAAGGCTAACACATTCGGATTTTTGCCCAAGAAATGGTCTCCACCAGAAATCCAAGAATGTGATCTATGGCAAGGAAACATATGTGGGGTGAGGTGTACGAGCCTCTGGTCGATGATCAATTGCCACAGAACCCCCATTTTACCGAAAATAGCCATGAACGACCATTTTCAATAATACCGAAGGCTAACACCTACGGATTTTTGACCAAGAAATGGTCTCCACCATAAATCCAAGAATGTAATCTATGGCAAGGAAACTGTTGGGGTCGTGCTTCGGTGCGCCGAAGGTCTCACACGAAGAAGCAGCTTCGGCTGAAGTCGTCTCCAAGAGATGGCCGAAGGTCCCTTTTCATGGAGCTTCGGCGTTTTAAACCGACATAGAGATAGAATGACCTTTTTATACATATAGGTCTGAGTCAATGCTATAAACTTTCGCAAGGGGCATAATTGTAATTTGTCACAGGCTGCGACCTGTGCCTATAAATAGATGAACAGTACCTCTGTACTATTCACGTGAATCTGTCATTTGCTTTCGCATCACGCTTGTACTTTTGCCTTCCGCAGGACCGAAGGTACATTTGTAATTCAAAGTCATTTATATTCATTAATACAAGTAGAGATAATTCTATGACAATATTTAAATGTTTATTTCATATTCTATAATTTATGTGAATGCATCATTCTTCGTTGTTATGCTTACGAAGGTATGTCCTTCGTAACCTTCGTCCGAGATGCTTTATATCCCGAAGGGATATATCGTTATGGAGGACGAAGGATCTTAACACTTAACATTTTTTGTGTTGCCTTGTTCTTAATTCTTAGCATTTGAGAACAAGTCCCCAACATTGGCGCCCACCTCCGGTCAACTCACTTCCACCTTTCTGAGCTGATGGCTTCGTTCAACACTCAAGCTGGAGCTGCTTCGGCTTCGAAGCTGGTGCTCCCGATAACAGGCGGTTCTTGCTCAGAGCCAGCTAACAAAAAGCAGAAGAAGGAGGCTCAGAGAAGGGTGCAGCATGTTGGAGTGCAGGGACCCTTCATTAAGTCAAAATGGTCTCACATTCCAATTACTTTCTCTCTGGAAGATCTTCAGCTCAAGGACTATCCTCACAATGATGCTATGGTCATTTCTTGGGTGATCAAAGGGTTTCTGGTTCACAATGTCCTAGTTGACACAGGCAGTGCAGCTGACATTATATTTGCCAAAGCCTTCAGACAGATGCAAGAGCCTGAAGACAAGATTCATGATGCTACGCACCCTCTTTGTGGCTTCGGAGGGCGGCAGATTGTGGCACTCGGGAAGATTACCATGCCGGTAACCTTCGGATTTGTTAATAACACAAGGACTGAGCAAATTGTGTTTGATATTGTTGACATGGAATACCCCTACAACGCCATCATTGGTCGTGGTACCCTAAATGCTTTTGAAGCAATTCTTCACCCAGCTTATCTCTGCATGAAGATACCTTCGGACCAAGGGCCTATTGCTATTCATGGGAGTCAGGAAGCTGCCAGAAGGGCCGAAGGAAGCTGGACTGATTCCAAGGCAATCCATAATATAGATGGAGTTGAAGCTTGTGAACAGTATAAGTTCAGGAGGGAAAAAGCAGCTTCGGCTGATCAGCCGAAGCCCATGCTGCTGTGTGAGGATATAGCAGAGCAGAAGGTGCTATTGGGCTCGCAATTATCTGAAGATCAAGAGAAAACCTTGATAAGGTTTTTATTCAACAATAAAGATGTTTTTGCATGGTCAGCCAATGATCTTTGTGGAGTGAATCGGGATGTTATTGAACATTCGCTCAATGTTGACCCATCCTTCAGACCCCGCAAGCAGAGGCTTCGGAAAATGTCTGATGACAAGGCCGAAGGGGCTCGCAACGAAGTAAAAAGACTCCTAAGTGCAGGAGTTATCAGAGAAGTGAAGTATCCAGAATGGCTAGCTAACACTGTTATGGTGAAGAAGGCCAATGGAAAGTGGAGAATGTGTATTGATTTCACAGATCTCAACAAGGCTTGTCCGAAGGATGAGTTCCCGCTGCCACGGATAGACTCTTTAGTTGATGCAGCAGCTTCTTCGGAACTCATGAGTCTCCTGGATTGTTACTCAGGCTATCATCAAATCTGGATGAAAAAGGAGGATGAGCCGAAGACTAGTTTCATAACCCCAAGTGGTACATATTGCTATCTTCGGATGCCTGAGGGGCTTAAGAATGCAGGAGGGAGTTTCAGCAGGATGACTGCGAAGGTTCTCCAATCTCAGATAGGCAGAAATGTGTTGACCTATGTTGATGACATTATTGTAAAAAGCACGAAGCAAGAAGACCATATTGCTGATCTGCAGGAGACCTTCGCCAGCTTCAGACAAGCTGGTCTGAAGCTGAATCCAGAAAAATGTGTCTTCGGAGTAAAGAAGGGTAAGTTCCTTGGATGCTTGGTTTCAACAAAGGGAATTGAAGCTAATCCAAACAAAATCGAAGCTATACTTCGAATGGAGCCACCAACCACAAGAAAGGGGGCCCAAAGATTGACAGGAAGACTGGCATCTCTTAACAGATTTATATCCAGATCAGCGGAAAGAAATCTACCCTTCTTCGAGGTGCTAAAATCAGCTGAAGTCTTTCAATGGGGCCCAGCTCAACAAAAAGCTTTCGAAGAACTCAAGCAATACCTGATAGATCTAACAACATTAACTCCACCAATGCCAGGGGCTCCTCTGTTGTTGTATGTGGCAGCTTCGCACTCAGCAGTAAGTGCGGCACTTGTGCAGGAGAAGTTTGATGGACAAATAAAGAAGCAGGTCCCAGTATATTTTGTATCTGAAGTCCTTAGTGTCTCAAAGAAAAATTATACAGAACTGGAGAAGGTGTTGTATGCCGTTCTAATGGCATCCAGGAAGCTTCGGCATTATTTTCAGGCATATAATATTATTGTTCCTTCTTCGCAGCCGTTGAAAGATATCATGAGAAATAAAGAAGCTACTGGCCGAATTGGAAAATGGGCTGCGGAGCTTAATGAATTTTACATTGATTATGTGCACAGATCCTCGATCCAATCTCAAGCATTGGCAGATTTTATTGCCGACTGGACGCTAGGGGCTCAGGGCGAAGAAGCGAATAAAGATGCCGAAGCATGGACAGTGTTTTGTGATGGCTCCTGGGGAACCTTCGGAGCAGGAGCAGCTGCTGTTTTGGTTTCACCGTCCAAGGTTAAAACTTGCTACGCAGCAAGACTGGATTTCAGCTGCACAAATAATATTGCTGAGTACGAAGCCTTGCTCCTGGGTCTTCGGAAACTAAAGGCGATGGGGATCAGGAGGGCGATCCTTAAAACTGATTCTCAGATTGTTTCGGGCCATATTGACAAAAGTTGCAAGGCTAAAGACCCGAAGCTTGAAAAATACCTAGACACAGTCCGAAGGATCGAAGCTTCCTTCGAAGGATTCTCTGTTAAGAATATCCCTCGAGGGCAAAATGAACATGCTGATTTGTTAGCCAGGTCTGCAGCACAGGGGCTGCCGCTACCTTCGGATGTATTCTTTGAAACAATAAAGGCACCTTCGGTGGAGTTACTTGAAAGAGCAGTTCTTACTATTTCCCCTGTGTACAGTGAAGATTGGAGAACTGAAATAATTTCTTACCTTCAGGGCAACTTCCTATCAGATGACGAAGCTTATAATAAAAGAATAGAGGCAAGAGCTCGTCCGTATATCATTATAGAAGGGGAGTTATACAAGCATGGAGTTTGTGCCCCGTTGCTCAAGTGCTTGTCTAGAGCCGAAGGTATAGAGTTGATGAAGGAGATACATGCAGGCCTTTGTGGATCCCACATCGGATCCAGGCCGTTACTTGGAAAAGTGTTCCGTCAAGGATTTTATTGGCCGAAGGCAGCTTCGGATGCAGCTGAGTTAGTTCGAAAGTGCGAAGGTTGTCAGAAATGTGCAAGAGATCAAAAACAACCTTCGTCTTTGACACAGCTAATACAACCCATCTGGCCATTGCAAAGGTGGGGCCTCGATCTGCTGGGCCCATTACCACCGGCTCAGGGCAATCTGAAATATGTTGTAGTTGCTGTGGAATATTTTTCCAAGTGGATTGAGGCGAAGCCATTAGCTACAATAACTTCGGCCACTGTCCAAAAATTTTTCTGGCAGAATATTGTCTGTCGCTTCGGAGTGCCGAAGGCTATAACTGTAGATAATGGAACACAATTTGACTCCGAAGAATTCAGAAATTTTTGTGATCAAATTGGCACGAAGATCCACTTTGCGTCAGTCAGGCACCCGGAGTCAAATGGGCTTGTTGAAAGGGCCAACGGCATCATAATGACAGGAATAATGAAGCTAATCTTCAATCAACCAAGGGGAAAGTGGCCAGATCAGCTTACCAAAGTGGTATGGAGCCATAACACAACAGCATCAAGATCTACAGGCTTTACCCCATTTAAGTTGTTATTTGGTGACGAAGCAATAACCCCGGAAGAGGCCAAAGCTGGATCAATAAGAGTGGTAGCTTCGGCAGAATCAGGTCCCGAAGATACTTGTCTCGTGGAAAAAGATGCCTTAGAAGGGATCAGGCTCCAGGCCGTGGAGAATATCAATAAGTACCAGGCTGAAACAGTTAAATGGCGAGATAGAAAGGTCCGGCTAAAAAATATTGAGCCAGGACACTTGGTGCTTCGGAGAGTGGCCAATCCGGATACAGTGGGCAAATTGCAACTGAAATGGGAAGGGCCTTTCTTAGTAGCATCTTCGTCAAGGCCTGGTTCGTACAGACTGAAGGACATGGATGGCAATGAAATTCCAAGATCTTGGAATGCGGATGAGCTTCGGCGGTTTTATGTATAACTCGATGTAATTTTGACTTTTCTTTTCTTTTTCATGGCACCCTTTTCCTTTCTAAAGGGGGAGAAAGGTTTTTAATGGGGCCATCACATGTAATTTTTCTTTTTAGTTTTATAAGAGCAAAATCCCCCAAAGATGTACATGTAAAAGCTGAGAGCGCACCATCGAGTGCCGAAACTGAAAAAGAGAAAAAGCTCCGAAGACGTCCCTAAGGGGATGCAGAGCTTACAGCGAAAAGTCAACGCTGATTCCGCCGAAAGTAAAAGGCGAAGAAGCTCCAAAGACGTTCCCAAGGGAATGCAGAGCTTATACCGTCTAAGTAAAAGACGAAGAAGCTCCAAAGACGTTCCCAAGGGAATGCAGAGCTTATACCGTCTAAGTAAAAGACGAAGAAGCTCCAAAGACGTCCCTAAGGGGATGCAGAGCTTACAGCGAAAAGTCAACGCTGATATTGCCTAAGTAAGAGGCGAGGAAGCTCCAAAGTCGTTCCTAAGGGAATGCAGAGCTAATGTGTGGTTGTTTCCAAGTAATGGCTGACAATATGGCTTCGGACATATGCTTCGGACATTCATTCGTGCATTACATTACATCATAACATTCGCATGCATAAGCATTCATTCATAGCATTTGTGTTCCCAAGTGGCTGCTTCGGCAAAAAAGCTTCGGAGAAGTGCCTTTTTATGACTTGTTACGCTATGTTGTGTGCAAAAGTGAAAAGTTCCGTTGCTTTGGCACAAAGAAAAGTTTCAGTATAAGGGAGAACTGGATTTTTATGAATCGTTGTGTAAAAGAGTAGTAGTCTTTTATGTTTTGTCATGTAAAGGAAAGCTTCGGCAGAAAAGAGAAAGTAGTTTTTTATGTTTTGTAAAGGAAAGCTTCGGCAGAAAAGAGAAGTAGTTTTTTATGTTTTGTAAAGGAAAGCTTCGGCAGAAAAGAGAAGTAGTTTTTTATGTTTTGTAAAGGAAAGCTTCGGCAGAAAAGAGAAGTAGTTTTTAATGTTTTGTACAGAAAAGCTTCGGCAGAAAGGAGAAGTAGACTTTTATGTTTTGTCATGTACAAAAAAGCAAAGCTTCGGCAAAAAGAGGAAGCGACCTTTTAGGCTTCGTTGTGTACGAAAAGAAGGGAAGGTGTTTTTTCGCCTTCGGCTCAAAATACTGATTTCGTCCACAACAAAGCGCCTCAAGCAAAGGGTAAGAATATATTACAAGGTATGTACAAAGTTCCTTGAAGATAGTCTAGTTGTGTTTACAAGAATTGTTACAAAAATATCCTGAGTTTTTCTACAGTACACTTCTACTGATCTTCATTAAGTTTCAGCTTCGACGACATAATTTAGGCATCATCTTCATCTTCGTCATCCTACATAAATTAAGAGTTTATGAGTAAAAATCAAGAGCAAAGGAAAAGGTAACTCCGAAGTATCATTTCTTACTGGTTCAAGATGACTTCGTGCTTCGTCTCCAGCTTTCTCCCGCCCGCCTTTTGTCCATATCATTTTTATAAATCTATTGGAGATGCTTCGGGCGAGGTCAGGCATATCATCCAGGATTGATGGAGATAAGGTGAAGTTGGGCCTGTTGACAATTTTTCCGTGTTCGCAGCCGGCCTTCAGAAATGCAGCAGCGGTCCCTCGAGAAGCCACCCAGGCACAGAAGTCACCATGCCCAGCTATGACTTCGTCGAGCTCGTCAATCTCCCCCTCAATGTGTTCAAAGGTTTTCGGTAGATCTTCAGCTGAGGGGGTAAATTTTTCGCTGCTAGCTCCAACCGAGTAAAAAATCTTTCTTAATCGTTGAATGCACTTGTTGCTAAATTCCAGGCATTTTTCTTGAAGATTTGTCAGTAGTTTTCTCAAATCTGAATTCTGCTGAGCTTCGGCTTCAAGTTTTTCATTGAGATCTTGTTTTTCTCGTTCGAACTGCTCGGACTGGCGGAGAAGCTTCGAGTTTAGTTCTGATATTTTTGCTTCAGCTTCCGCCAGTAAGCCTTCGGCTGCCTGGAGCTCAAAGTTCTTTTTCTCAAAAGCATCTGATTGCTCCTTTATTTTGTTCTCTAAATTTTCAATTATAGCTTCGTGCTTCTTATCTTCTAGATCTTGCTGCATCCTCAAAGCTTTGCTTAGAAGCATGCTCTACAAATAAACAACCTTCGTTAAAGAATATTGCCATTATTAAAAAACAATAGAAGTTAGGGAGAAGGATGTTTACCTTGAAATTTGAATAAAATAAGCTGCCGACGATATGTTGTCGTCGATAGCGGCTGATGTCTGTCTCTAGCTTCGGAAAACCGATACTCTTTGATAGAGTACCGATGACCTTAGCTCCAGCTGAGTCCCGGATGCAGCCCAGCTGTTCGTCATCAATGCCCCCAAATAGGAGGGCACCTGACTTGTAGCCGCAAGACTTGGCGTAGTCTTTAAGTTCTTCTATTTCGTCCTTCGTCAGTTTTTGCCCAACTAAGTTCTGGAAAGAGTAGGCTTCGTCGTCCGAAGGGTCTTCGGCTATTTCTTTTCCTTTCTCAGGCACTGTGGCCATGGTTTTTTCAGTAGTCGCACCAGCTTCTTCCGCAGCCATGTCTTCCAAAATCTTGTTGATATTCTCAATCGTGGATTTTAAGTTTGTATCTTCGGCTGTAGCGGCTTCGGTAGCCGCGACCCCCGAAGCTACGCCCTCGACGATTGTTGTATCTTCGGCAGCTGCCGATTTTTGGATTGACGCCCTTGGCGGCGTCTTATCGATAACTTCAGTTACCGCAATGATTCTTTGCCGCTTGGGTTTGCTTGTCTTCGTCTGATCCGGCTCGTCCACCTTTCGAAAAAGCTTCGTCAGTTGGAGCCCTAGTGGACTTAGCTTCGTGGGCATGGGTTCAGTCATTACCTTTAAAATTTCATCCACGTCGCTGGTAGAAGGCGGTGTGGGGGACCCCTCTTCTTCGGGAGATTGGCGCTTCGGAGTGGATATTGTTCTTTTCTTGATAATATTCTTTTTCTTTGCTGGTCCTTCTTCACCTCTGATCAGAGTTTCGGTTTCAGCCACTCTTTTTCTTTTGTGGCCCTCGGCACCCTTATTCAACTGCTCATAGTCTGGATACTCGAGGCCCAGGGCATCGAATACTCGGTTCAGCCTTCGCTTCGGTCGGGTGCCGAAGGCTGCTGTCATTAATTGATCCTCCTTTTTGGAGTAATTCCCCAAGATTTCATTGCACATTGTCTCAACTGTGTCTAACCACTCTTTGCAGGGTTTCTTAAAGTACTTCTTGAATTTAAAGTGATAAGGCAGACGAACTAGCTCCCCCTCCTTCTTCTCTCCCTCCAGCTTCGGCATTTCCCACTCTTTTAGAGTAGGGAAAACCCTGAATGCCAAGAATTCCTGAACTAGATCCCTGGTGCCAATATTTTTTGAGATAATTTCAAATTCACCCAGAGCAGCCCAGGTGGGACCCTTTAAATCACCGATGCGGCAGCGTGGCCTCGTCTCTCCGAAGATTAATTCCAGAGGGCTTTGTACCAATTTTTCTCTGTCTTCGTCAACTTTTACGTAGAACCACTCAGACTTCCAGCCTGCTGGCCATTTGCTTCGGTAGCTGATGACAGGACACTTTGTTGTCTTCCGGTAGGCAAAATTGTAACAGCCGAAATTATCGTGTAGTCCGTCTGTTCTGGCCTTTGTTTGGTAATGTAATTCGTGGGCTCGGCAGAAGCTGTCGGCAAACGGTTCCACAGCTTGGCTTCGGAGGGCCCAGATATAAACATTGAGTCTAACGATGGCGTTAGGAGTCAATTGGTGAAAATAAATGCCAAATTTTTGCAATACATCTCCAATAATTCCATGGAGAGGAAATCTCAGCCCAGCTTTTAAAAAGCTTTTGAAAATTACAATCTCATCCTTCTCTGGCTTCGGGGTAGACTCCTCTCCCCCGAAGCGAAGTAGCTTCTTCTGATCTTCATTGAAAAAACCTGCTTTTACCATCTTCGCAAGGTCAGCTTTTGAAACAGTTGATTTTCCAAAATCCAGGTGACTGGGCTTGCTGGGTGTAGCAATGTCGTAGTCATCTTCGGAGTCAGTCCCATCAATGTTTTCTTCTTCGGCTGTTGTCGGGTTTGCTTCGGCACCAGGCCCCTCTTCCGTAGTCACTAGACCGGAGCGCTGCATCGCTTCGGAGATGGGCACAGTGCCTGAACTTTCGGCTTCGTCTCCCTCACGAACAACTTTGGCAGTAGATCGCACTCTCGCCATTTGATTCTGAGTTTGGGGAAGTCAGAAACCTTTTTCTTTTTTCTTTTTTCCCGAAGCTCTTCTTTCTGACGAAGCAAGCGTCGAGACGGACCTTCGTTCGATTTTGGGATTTAAGCTTCGGCTATGATGGAAAATTTCGGCAGCAAAACAGTGCAAATAGCAATGAATGCTGTGGTAACTTCACACCTACCTGCTTGTTTATATAGTACTGCAGGTAAGAAGGCGAAGCGGCGGAATTGTTACACCAGGCGCGCCGTAACTTGTACCCGCTGCGCAGTGGACCGCAAGGATCAAACAGTAACTCTGCAAGGTGGGACCGACACGCGCTCGGAAGTCGGATCGTTTCTCCGCAACGAGCTCAGGGAAGGTGTTTTTTGGACCTTCGGCTTCCCGAAGCTGAAGAGGCTTTTTTCACGGGTCAAGCTCGTTACGAAGAACGATCTAGCACCGCGAAAGGGGCTACTGTTGGGGTCGTGCTTCGGTGCGCCGAAGGTCTCACACGAAGAAGCAGCTTCGGCTGAAGTCGTCTCCAAGAGATGGCCGAAGGTCCCTTTTCATGGAGCTTCGGCGTTTTAAACCGACATAGAGATAGAATGACCTTTTTATACATATAGGTCTGAGTCAATGCTATAAACTTTCGCAAGGGGCATAATTGTAATTTGTCACAGGCTGCGACCTGTGCCTATAAATAGATGAACAGTACCTCTGTACTATTCACGTGAATCTGTCATTTGCTTTCGCATCACGCTTGTACTTTTGCCTTCCGCAGGACCGAAGGTACATTTGTAATTCAAAGTCATTTATATTCATTAATACAAGTAGAGATAATTCTATGACAATATTTAAATGTTTATTTCATATTCTATAATTTATGTGAATGCATCATTCTTCGTTGTTATGCTTACGAAGGTATGTCCTTCGTAACCTTCGTCCGAGATGCTTTATATCCCGAAGGGATATATCGTTATGGAGGACGAAGGATCTTAACACTTAACATTTTTTGTGTTGCCTTGTTCTTAATTCTTAGCATTTGAGAACAAGTCCCCAACAGAAACATATGTGGGGTGAGGTGTATGAGCGTCTGGTCGACGATCAATGGCCACACAACCCCCATTTTTGTCGAAAATAGCCATGAATGACCATTTTCAATAATACCGAAGGCTAACACCTACGGATTTTTGACCAAGAAATGGTCTCCACCATAAATCCAAGAATGTGATCTATGGCAAGGAAACATATGTGGGTGAGGTGTATGAGCGTCTGGTCGATGATCAATGGCCACACAACCCCCATTTTTGTCGAAAATAGCCATGAACGACTATTTTCAATAATATCGAAGGCTAACACGTACGAGTTTTTAACCAAGAAATGGTTTCCACCAGAAATCCAAGAATGTAATCTATGGCAAGGAAACATATGTGGGGTGAGGTTTATGAGCCTCTGGTCGATGATAAATGGCCACACAACCCCAATTTTTTATGAAAATAGCCATGAGCGACCTTGAAAATAGCCATGAGCGACCATTTTCAATAATACTAGAGGCTAACACCTACGGATTTTTAACCAAGAAATGGTCTCCACCAGAAATCCAAGAATGTGATCTACGACAAGGAAACATATGTGGGGTGAGGTGTATGAGCGTCTGGTCGACGATCAATGGCCACACAACCCCCATTTTTGTCGAAAATAGCCATGAACGACCATTTTCAATAATACCAAAGGCTAACACCTACGGATTTTTGACCAAGAAATGGTCGGGGTGAGGTTTACGAGCCTCTGGTCGATGATCAATGGCCACACAACCCCCATTTTTTATGAAAATAGCCATGAGCGACCTTGAAAATAGCCATGAGCGACCATTTTCAATAATACTAGAGGCTAACACCTACGGATTTTAGACCAAGAAATGGTTTCCACCAGAAATCCAAGAATGTGATCTATGGCAAGGAAACATATGTGGGGTGAGGTGTATGAGCCTCTGGTCGACGATCAATGGCCACACAACCCCCATTTTGCCGAAATAGCCATGAATGACCATTTTCAATAATACCGAAGGCTAACACCTACGGATTTTTGACCAAGAAATGGTCACCACCAGAAATCCAAGAATGTGATCTATGGCAAGGAAACATATGTGGGGTGAGGTGTATGAGCCTCTGGTCGACGATCAATGGCCACACAACCCTAATTTTTGTCGAAAATAGCCATGAACGACCATTTTCAATGACACTGAAGGCTAACACCTACGGATTTTTGACCAAGAAATGGTCTCCACCATAAATCCAAGAATGTGATCTATGGCAAGGAAACATATGTGTAGTGAGGTGTATGAGCCTCTGGTCGAAGATCAATGGCCACACAACCCCCATTTTTGTCGAAAATAGCCATGAATGACCATTTTCAAAAATACCAAAGGCTAACACATTCGGATTTTTGCCCAAGAAATGGTCTCCACCAGAAATCCAAGAATGTGATCTATGGCAAGGAAACATATGTGGGGTGAGGTGTACGAGCCTCTGGTCGATGATCAATTGCCACAGAACCCCCATTTTACCGAAAATAGCCATGAACGACCATTTTCAATAATACCGAAGGCTAACACCTACGGATTTTTGACCAAGAAATGGTCTCCACCATAAATCCAAGAATGTAATCTATGGCAAGGAAACATATGTGGGGTGAGGTGTATGAGCGTCTGGTCGACGATCAATGGCCACACAACCCCCATTTTTGTCGAAAATAGCCATGAACGACCATTTTCAATAATACCGAAGGCTAACACCTACGGATTTTTGACCAAGAAATGGTCTCCACCATAAATCCAAGAATGTGATCTATGACAAGGAAACATATGTGGGGTGAGGTGTATGAGCGTCTGGTCGATGATCAATGGCCACACAACCCCCATTTTTGTCGAAAATAGCCATGAACGACTATTTTCAATAATATCGAAGGCTAACACGTACGAGTTTTTAACCAAGAAATGGTTTCCACCAGAAATCCAAGAATGTAATCTATGGCAAGGAAACATATGTGGGGTGAGGTTTATGAGCCTCTGGTCGATGATAAATGGCCACACAACCCGAATTTTTTATGAAAATAGCCATGAGCGACCTTGAAAATAGCCATGAGCGACCATTTTCAATAATACTAGAGGCTAACACCTACGATTTTAGACCAAGAAATGGTCTCCACCAGAAATCCAAGAATGTGATCTATGGCAAGGAAACATATGTGGGGTGAGGTGTATGAGCGTCTGGTCGATGATCAATGGCCACAGAACCCCCATTTTGCCAAAAATAGCCATGAACGACCATTTTCAATAATACCGAAGGATAACACCTACGGATTTTTGACCAAGAAATGGTCTCCACCAGAAATCCAAGAATGTGATCTATGGCAAGGAAACATATGTGGGGTGAGGTGTATGAGCCTCTAGTCGATGAACAATGGCCACACAACCCCCATTTTTGTCGAAAATAGCCATGAATGACCATTTTCAAAAATACCAAAGGCTAACACGTACAGATTTTTGACCAAGAAATGGTCTCCACCAGAAATCCAAGAATGTGATCTATGGCAAGGAAACAAATGTGGGGTGAGGTGTATGAGCCTCTGGTTGATGATCAATGGCCACACAACCCCCATTTTTGTCGAAAATAGCCATGAACGACCATTTTCAATAATATCGAAGGCTAACTGGGGGTTGTGTGGCCATTGATCGTCGACCAGAGGCTCATACACCTCACCCCACATATGTTTCCTTGTCGTAGATCACATTCTTGGATTTCTGGTGGAGACCATTTCTTGGTCAAAAATCCGTAGGTGTTAGCCTTCGATATTATTGAAAATGGTCGATCATGGCTATTTTCGACAAAAATGGGGGTTGTGTGGCCATTGATCATCGACCAGAGGCTCATACACCTCACCCCACATATGTTTCCTTGCCATAGATCACATTCTTGGATTTCTGGTGGAGACCATTTCTTGGTCTAAAATCCGTAGGTGTTAGCCTCTAGTATTATTGAAAATGGTCGTTCATGGCTATTTTCGACAAAAATTAGGGTTGTGTGGCCATTGATCATCGACCAGAGGCTCATACACCTCACCCCACATATGTTTCCTTGCCATAGATCACATTCTTGGATTTCTGGTGGAAACCATTTCTTGGTTAAAAACTCGTACGTGTTAGCCTTCGGTATTATTGAAAATGGTCATTCATGGCTATTTTCGGCAAAATGGGGGTTGTGTGGCCATTGATCGTCGACCAGAGGCTCATACACCTCACCCCACATATGTTTCCTTGTCGTAGATCACATTCTTGGATTTCTGGTGGAGACCATTTCTTGGTCAAAAATCCGTAGGTGTTAGCCTTCGATATTATTGAAAATGGTCGTTCATGGCTATTTTCGACAAAAATGGGGGTTGTGTGGCCATTGATCATCGACCAGACGCTCATACACCTCACCCCACATATGTTTCCTTGCCATAGATCACATTCTTGGATTTCTGGTGGAGACCATTTCTTGGTCAAAAATCTGTACGTGTTAGCCTTTGGTATTTTTGAAAATGGTCATTCATGGCTATTTTCGACAAAAATGGGGGTTGTGTGGCCATTGTTCATCGACTAGAGGATCATACACCTCACCCCACATATGTTTCCTTGCCATAGATCACATTCTTGGATTTCTGGTGGAGACCATTTCTTGGTCAAAAATACGTAGGTGTTAGCCTTCGGTATTATTGAAAATGGTCGTTCATGGCTATTTTCGGCAAAATGGGGGTTGTGTGGCCATTGATCATCGACCAGAGGCTCATACACCTCACCCCACATATGTTTCCTTGTCGTAGATCACATTCTTGGATTTCTGGTGGAGACCATTTCTTGGTCAAAAATCCGTAGGTGTTAGCCTTCGGTATTATTGAAAATGGTCGTTCATGGCTATTTTTGACAAAAATGGGGGTTGTGTGGCCATTGATCATCGACCAGACGCTTATACACCTCACCCCACATATGTTTCCTTGCCATAGATCGCATTCTTGGATTTCTGGTGGAGACAATTTCTTGGTCAAAAATCCGTACGTGTTACCCTTCGGTATGATTGAAAATGGAGGTTGTGTGACCATTGATCATCGACCAGAGGCTCATACACCTCACCCCACATATGTTTCCTTGTCGTAGATCACATTCTTGGATTTCTGGTGGAGACCATTTCTTGGTCAAAAATCCGTAGGTGTTAGCCTTCGATATTATTGAAAATAGTCGTTCATGGCTATTTTCGACAAAAATGGGTGTTGTGTGGCCATTGATCATCGACCAGAGGCTCATACACCTCACCCCACATATGTTTCCTTGCCATAGATCACATTCTTGGATTTCTGGTGGAGACCATTTCTTGGTCAAAAATCCGTAGGTGTTAGCCTTCGGTATTATTGAAAATGGTCGTTCATGGCTATTTTCGACAAAAATGGGGGTTGTGTGGCCATTGATCATCGACCAGACGCTCATACACCTCACTACACATATGTTTCCTTGCCATAGATCACATTCTTGGATTTATGGTGGAGACCATTTCTTGGTCAAAAATCCGTAGGTGTTAGCCTTCGTTATTATTGAAAATGGTCGTTCATGGCTATTTTCGACAAAATGTGGGTTGTGTGGCAATTGATCATCGACCAGAGGCTCATACACCTCACCCCACATATGTTTCCTTGCCATAGATCACATTCTTGGATTTCTGGTGGAGACCATTTCTTTGGCAAAAATCCGAATGTGTTAGCCTTTGGTATTTTTGAAAATGGTCATTCATGGCTATTTTCGACAAAAATGGGGGTTGTGTGGCCATTGATCTTCGACCAGAGGCTCATACACCTCACTACACATATGTTTCCTTGCCATAGATCACATTCTTGGATTTATGGTGGAGACCATTTCTTGGTCAAAAATCCGTAGGTGTTAGCCTTCAGTGTCATTGAAAATGGTCGTTCATGGCTATTTTCGACAAAAATTAGGGTTGTGTGGCCATTGATCGTCGACCAAAGGCTCATACACCTCACCCCACATATGTTTCCTTGCCATAGATCACATTCTTGGATTTCTGGTGGAGACCATTTCTTGGTCAAAAATCCGTAGGTGTTAGCCTTCGGTATTATTGAAAATGGTCATTCATGGCTATTTTCGGCAAAATGGGGGTTGTGTGGCCATTGATCGTCGACCAGAGGCTCATACACCTCACCCCACATATGTTTCCTTGCCATAGATCACATTCTTGGATTTCTGGTGGAAACCATTTCTTGGTCTAAAATCCGTAGGTGTTAGCCTCTAGTATTATTGAAAATGGTCGCTCATGGCTATTTTCAAGGTCGCTCATGGCTATTTTCATAACAAATGGGGGTTGTGTGGCCATTGATCATCGACCAGAGGCTCATAAACCTAACCCCGACCATTTCTTGGTCAAAAATCCGTAGGTGTTAGCCTTTGGTATTATTGAAAATGGTCGTTCATGGCTATTTTCGACAAAAATGGGGGTTGTGTGGCCACTGATCGTCGACCAGACACTCATACACCTCACCCCACATATGTTTCCTTGTCGTAGATCACATTCTTGGATTTCTGGTGGAGACCATTTCTTGGTTAAAAATCCGTAGGTCTTAGCCTCTAGTATTATTGAAAATGGTCGCTCATGGCTATTTTCATAAAAAATGGGGGCTGTGTGGCCATTGATCATCGACCAGAGGCTCATACACCTCACCCCACATATGTTTCCTTGCCATAGATTACATTCTTGGATTTCTGGTGGAGACCATTTCTTGGTCAAAAATCCGTACGTGTTAGCCTTTGGTATTTTTGAAAATGGTCATTCATGGCTATTTTCGACAAAAATGGGGGTCGTGTGGCCATTGATCATCGACTAGAGGCTCATACACCTCACCCCACATATGTTTCCTTGCCATAGATCACATTCTTGGATTTCTGGTGGAGACCATTTCTTGGTCAAAAATCCGTAGGTGTTAGCCTTCGGTATTATTGAAAATGGTCGTTCATGGCTATTTTCGACAAAAATGGGGGTTGTGTGGCCATTGATCATCGACCAGACGCTCATACACCTCACCCCACATATGTTTCCTTGCCATAGATCACATTCTTGGATTTCTAGTGGAGACCTTTTCTTGGTCCAAAATCCGTAGGTGTTAGCCTCTAGTATTATTGAAAATGGTCGCTAATGGCTATTTTCAAGGTCGCTCATGGCTATTTTCATAAAAAATGGGGGTTGTGTGGCCATTTATCATCGACTAGAGGCTCATACACCTCACCCCACATATGTTTCCTTGCCATAGATTACATTCTTGGATTTCTGGTGGAAACCATTTCTTGGTTAAAAACTCGTACGTGTTAGCCTTCAGTATTATTGAAAATGGTCATTCATGGCTATTTTCGGCAAAATGGGGGTTGTGTGGCCATTGATCGTCGACCAGAGGCTCATACACCTCACCCCACATATGTTTCCTTGTCGTAGATCACATTCTTGGATTTCTGGTGGAGACCATTTCTTGGTCAAAAATCCGTAGGTGTTAGCCTTCGATATTATTGAAAATGGTCATTCATGGCTATTTTCGGCAAAATGGGGGTTGTGTGGCCATTGATCGTCGACCAGAGGCTCATACTCCTCACCCCACATATGATTCCTTGTCGTAGATCACATTCTTGGATTTCTGGTGGAGACCATTTCTTGGTCAAAAATCCGTAGGTGTTAGCCTTCGATATTATTGAAAATGGTCGTTCATGGCTATTTTCGACAAAAATGGGTGTTGTGTGGCCAATGATCATCGACCAGAGGCTCATACACCTCACCCCACATATGTTTCCTTGCCATAGATCACATTCTTGGATTTCTGGTGGAGACCATTTCTTGGTCAAAAATCCGTAGGTGTTAGCCTTCGGTATTATTGAAAATGGTCGTTCATGGCTATTTTCGACAAAAATGGGGGTTGTGTGGCCATTGATCATCGACCTGATGCTCATACACCTCACCCCACATATGTTTCCTTGCCATAGATCACATTCTTGGATTTCTGGTGGAGACCATTTCTTGGTCTAAAATCCGTAGGTGTTAGCCTCTAGTATTATTGAAAATGGTCGCTCATGGCTATTTTCAAGGTCGCTCATGGCTATTTTCATAAAAAATGGGGGTTGTGTGGCCATTTATCATCGACTAGAGGCTCATAAACCTCACCCCACATATGTTTCCTTGCCATAGATCACATTCTTGGATTTCTGGTGGAGACCATTTCTTGGTCAAAAATCCGTAGGTGTTAGCCTTCGGTATTATTGTAAATGATCGTTCATGGCTATTTTCGACAAAAATGGGGGTTGTGTGGCCATTGATCATCGACCAGAGGCTCGTCCACCTCACCCCCCATATGTTTCCTTGCAATAGATCACATTCTAGGATTTCTGGTGGAGACCATTTCTTGGTCTAAAATCCGTAGGTGTTAGCCTCTAGTATTATTGAAAATGGTCGCTCATGGCAATTTTCAAGGTCGCTCATGGCTATTTTCATAAAAAATGGGGGTTGTGTGGCCATTTATCATCGACTAGAGGCTCATAGACCTCACCCCACATATGTTTCCTTGCCATAGATTACATTCTTGGATTTCTGGTGGAAACCATTTCTTGGTTAAAAACTCGTACGTGTTAGCCTTCGGTATTATTGAAAATGGTCATTCATGGCTATTTTCGGCAAAATGGGGGTTGTGTGGCCATTGATCGTCGACCAGAGGCTCATACACCTCACCCCACATATGTTTCCTTGTCGTAGATCACATTCTTGGATTTCTGGTGGAGACCATTTCTTGGTCAAAAATCCGTAGGTGTTAGCCTTCGGTATTAATGAAAATGGTCGTTCATGGCTATTTTCGACAAAATGGGGGTTGTGTGGCAATTGATCATCGACCAGAGGCTCATACACCTCACCCCACATATGTTTCCTTGCCATAGATCACATTCTTGGATTTCTGGTGGAGACCATTTCTTGGTCAAAAATCCGTACGTGTTAGCCTTTGGTATTTTTGAAAATGGTCATTCATGGCTATTTTCGACAAAAATGGGGGTTGTGTGGCCATTGATCATCGACTAGAGGCTCATACACCTCACCCCACATATGTTTCCTTGCCATAGATCACATTCTTGGATTTCTGGTGGAGACCATTTCTTGGTCAAAAATCCGTACGTGTTAGCCTTTGGTATTTTTGAAAATGGTCATTCATGGCTATTTTCGACAAAAATGGGGGTTGTGTGGCCATTGATCATCGACTAGAGGCTCATACACCTCACCCCACATATGTTTCCTTGCCATAGATTACATTCTTGGATTTCTGGTGGAAACCATTTCTTGGTTAAAAACTCGTAAGTGTTAGCCTTCGGTATTATTGAAAATGGTCATTCATGGCTATTTTCGACAAAAATGGGGGTTGTGTGGCCATTGATCATCGACCAGAGGCTCGTACACCTCACCCCACATATGTTTCCTTGCCATAGATCACATTCTTTGATTTATGGTGGAGACCATTTCTTGGTCAAAAATCCGTACGTGTTAGCCTTTGGTATTTTTGAAAATGGTCATTCATGGCTATTTTCGACAAAAATGGGGGTCGTGTGGCCATTGATCATCGACTAGAGGCTCATACACCTCACCCCACATATGTTTCCTTGCCATAGATCACATTCTTGGATTTCTGGTGGAGACCATTTCTTGGTCAAAAATCCGTAGGTGTTAGCCTTCGGTATTATTGAAAATGGTCGTTCATGGCTATTTTCGACAAAAATGGGGGTTGTGTGGCCATTGATCATCGACCAGACGCTCATACACCTCACCCCACATATGTTTCCTTGCCATAGATCACATTCTTGGATTTCTAGTGGAGACCTTTTCTTGGTCCAAAATCCGTAGGTGTTAGCCTCTAGTATTATTGAAAATGGTCGCTAATGGCTATTTTCAAGGTCGCTCATGGCTATTTTCATAAAAAATGGGGGTTGTGTTACCATTTATCATCGACTAGAGGCTCATACACCTCACCCCACATATGTTTCCTTGCCATAGATTACATTCTTGGATTTCTGGTGGAAACCATTTCTTGGTTAAAAACTCGTACGTGTTAGCCTTCGGTATTATTGAAAATGGTCATTCATGGCTATTTTCGGCAAAATGGGGGTTGTGTGGCCATTGATCGTCGACCAGAGGCTCATACACCTCACCCCACATATGTTTCCTTGTCGTAGATCACATTCTTGGATTTCTGGTGGAGACCATTTCTTGGTCAAAAATCCGTAGGTGTTAGCCTTCGATATTATTGAAAATGGTCATTCATGGCTATTTTCGGCAAAATGGGGGTTGTGTGGCCATTGATCGTCGACTAGAGGCTCATACACCTCACCCCACATATGATTCCTTGTCGTAGATCACATTCTTGGATTTCTGGTGGAGACCATTTCTTGGTCAAAAATCCGTAGGTGTTAGCCTTCGATATTATTGAAAATGGTCGTTCATGGCTATTTTCGACAAAAATGGGTGTTGTGTGGCCAATGATCATCGACCAGAGGCTCATACACCTCACCCCACATATGTTTCCTTGCCATAGATCACATTCTTGGATTTCTGGTGGAGACCATTTCTTGGTCAAAAATCCGTAGGTGTTAGCCTTCGGTATTATTGAAAATGGTCGTTCATGGCTATTTTCGACAAAAATGGGGGTTGTGTGGCCATTGATCATCGACCTGACGCTCATACACCTCACCCCACATATGTTTCCTTGCCATAGATCACATTCTTGGATTTCTGGTGGAGACCATTTCTTGGTCTAAAATCCGTAGGTGTTAGCCTCTAGTATTATTGAAAATGGTCGCTCATGGCTATTTTCAAGG
Organism: Zea mays; assembly: GCF_902167145.1. Classification (NCBI taxonomy): domain Eukaryota; kingdom Viridiplantae; phylum Streptophyta; class Magnoliopsida; order Poales; family Poaceae; genus Zea; species Zea mays. The sequence goes on from NW_023367150.1 coordinate 41,500, forward strand.
TCGCTCATGGCTATTTTCATAAAAAATGGGGGTTGTGTGGCCATTTATCATCGACTAGAGGCTCATAAACCTCAACCCACATATGTTTCCTTGCCATAGATCACATTCTTGGATTTCTGGTGGAGACCATTTCTTGGTCAAAAATCCGTAGGTGTTAGCCTTCGGTATTATTGTAAATGATCGTTCATGGCTATTTTCGACAAAAATGGGGGTTGTGTGGCCATTGATCATCGACCAGAGGCTCGTCCACCTCACCCCCCATATGTTTCCTTGCAATAGATCACATTCTAGGATTTCTGGTGGAGACCATTTCTTGGTCTAAAATCCGTAGGTGTTAGCCTCTAGTATTATTGAAAATGGTCGCTAATGGCAATTTTCAAGGTCGCTCATGGCTATTTTCATAAAAAATGGGGGTTGTGTGGCCATTTATCATCGACTAGAGGCTCATAGACCTCACCCCACATATGTTTCCTTGCCATAGATTACATTCTTGGATTTCTGGTGGAAACCATTTCTTGGTTAAAAACTCGTACGTGTTAGCCTTCGGTATTATTGAAAATGGTCATTCATGGCTATTTTCGGCAAAATGGGGGTTGTGTGGCCATTGATCGTCGACCAGAGGCTCATACACCTCACCCACATATGTTTCCTTGTCGTAGATCACATTCTTGGATTTCTGGTGGAGACCATTTCTTGGTCAAAAATCCGTAGGTGTTAGCCTTCGGTATTATTGAAAATGGTCGTTCATGGCTATTTTCGACAAAATGGGGGTTGTGTGGCAATTGATCATCGACCAGAGGCTCATACACCTCACCCCACATATGTTTCCTTGCCATAGATCACATTCTTGGATTTCTGGTGGAGACCATTTCTTGGTCAAAAATCCGTACGTGTTAGCCTTTGGTATTTTTGAAAATGGTCATTCATGGCTATTTTCGACAAAAATGGGGGTTGTGTGGCCATTGATCATCGACTAGAGGCTCATACACCTCACCCCACATATGTTTCCTTGCCATAGATCACATTCTTGGATTTCTGGTGGAGACCATTTCTTGGTCAAAAATCCGTACGTGTTAGCCTTTGGTATTTTTGAAAATGGTCATTCATGGCTATTTTCGACAAAAATGGGGGTTGTGTGGCCATTGATCATCGACTAGAGGCTCATACACCTCACCCCACATATGTTTCCTTGCCATAGATCACATTCTTGGATTTCTGGTGGAGACCATTTCTTGGTCAAAAATCCGTAGGTGTTAGCCTTCGGTATTATTGTAAATGGTCATTCATGGCTATTTTCGACAAAAATGGGGGTTGTGTGGCCATTGATCATCGACCAGAGGCTCATACACCTCACCCCACATATGTTTCCTTGCCATAGATCACATTCTTGGATTTCTGGTGGAGACCATTTCTTGGTCAAAAATTCGTAGGTCTTAGCCTCTAGTATTATTGAAAATGGTCTCTCATGGCTATTTTCATAAAAATTGGGGGTTGTGTGGCCATTGATCATCGACCAGAGGCTCGTACACCTCACCCCACATATGTTTCCTTGCCATAGATCACATTCTTGGATTTCTGGTGGAGACCATTTCTTGGTCAAAAATCCGTAGGTGTTAGCCTTCGATATTATTGAAAATGGTCGTTCATGGCTATTTTCGACAAAAATGGGGGTTGTGTGGCCATTGATCATCGACCAGAGGCTCATACACCTCACCCCACATATGTTTCCTTGCCATAGATCACATTCTTGGATTTCTGGTGGAGACCATTTCTTGGTCAAAAATCCGTAGGTCTTAGCCTCTAATATTATTGAAAATGGTCGTTCATGGCTATTTTCATAAAAAAATGGGGGTTGTGTGGCCATTTATCATCGACTAGAGGCTCATAAATCTCACCCCACATATGTTTCCTTGCCATAGATCACATTCTTGGATTTCTGGTGTAGACCATTTCTTGGTCAAAAATCCGTAGGTGTTAGCCTTCGGTATTATTGAAAATGGTCGTTCATGGCTATTTTCGACAAAAATGGGGGTTGTGTGGCCATTGATCATCGACCAGACGCTCATACACCTCACCCCACATATGTTTCCTTGCCATAGATCACATTCTTGGATTTCTGGTGGAGACCATTTCTTGGTCTAAAATCCGTAGGTGTTAGCCTCTAGTATTATTGAAAATGGTCGCTCATGGCTATTTTCAAGGTCGCTCATGGCTATTTTCATAAAAATGGGGGTTGTGTGGCCATTTATCATCAACTAGAGGCTCATAAACCTCACCCCACATATGTTTCCCTGCCATAGATTACATTCTTGGATTTCTGGTGGAAACCATTTCTTGGTTAAAAACTCGTACGTGTTAGCCTTCGGTATTATTGAAAATGGTCATTCATGGCTATTTTCGGCAAAATGGGGGTTGTGTGGCCATTGATCGTCGACCAGAGGCTCATACACCTCACCCCACATATGTTTCCTTGTCGTAGATCACATTCTTGGATTTCTGGTGGAGACCATTTCTTGGTCAAAAATCCGTAGGTGTTAGCCTTCGATATTATTGAAAATGGTCGTTCATGGCTATTTTCGACAAAAATGGGGGTTGTGTGGCCATTGATCATCGACCATAGGCTCATACACCTCACCCCAGATATGTTTCCTTGCCATAGATCACATTCTTGGATTTCTGGTGGAGACCATTTCTTGGTCAAAAATCCGTAGGTGTTAGCCTTCGGTATTATTGTAAATGGTCATTCATGGCTATTTTCGACAAAAATGGGGATTGTGTGGCCATTGATCATCGACGAGAGGCTCATACACCTCACCCCACATATGTTTCCTTGCCATAGATCACATTCTTGGATTTCTGGTGGAGACCATTTCTTGGTCTAAAATCCGTAGGTCTTAGCCTCTAGTATTATTGAAAATGGTCGCTCATGGCTATTTTCATAAAAAATGGGGGTTGTGTGGCCATTGATCATCGACCAAGCCATGAACGACCATTTTCAAAAATACCAAAGGCTAACACGTACGGATTTTTGACCAAGAAATGGTCTCCACCAGAAATCCAAGAATGTGATCTATGGCAAGGAAACATATGTGGGGTGAGGTTTATGAACCTCTAGTCGATGAAAATGGCCACACAACCCCCATTTTTTATGAAAATAGCCATGAGCGACCTTGAAAATAGCCATGAGCGACCATTTTCAATAATACTAGAGGCTAACACCTACGGATTTTAGACCAAGAAATGGTCTCCACCAGAAATCCAAGAATGTGATCTATGGCAAGGAAACATATGTGGGGTGAGGTGTATGAGCGTCTGGTCGATGATCAATGGCCACACAATCCCCATTTTTGTCGAAAATAGCCATGAACGACCATTTTCAATAATACCGAAGGCTAACACCTACAGATTTTTGACCAAGAAATGGTCTCCACCAGAAATCCAAGAATATGATCTATGGCAAGGAAACATATGTGGGGTGAGGTGTATGAGCCTCTGGTCGATGATCAATGGCCACACAACCCCCATTTTTGTCGAAAATAGCCATGAACGACCATTTTCAATAATATCGAAGGCTAACACCTACGGATTTTTGACCAAGAAATGGTCTCCACCAGAAATCCAAGAATGTGATCTACGACAAGGAAACATATGTGGGGTGAGGTGTATGAGCCTCTGGTCGACGATCAATGGCCACAGAACCCCCATTTTGCCGAAAATAGCCATGAGCGACCATTTTCAATAATATTAGAGGCTAAGACCTACGGATTTTTGACCAAGAAATGGTCTCCACCAGAAATCCACGAATGTGATCTATGGCGAGGAAACATATGTGGGGTGAGGTGTATGAGCCTCTGGTCGATGATCAATGGCCACACAACCCCCATTTTTGTCGAAAATAGCCATGAACGACCATTTTCAATAATACCGAAGGCTAACACCTACGGATTTTTGACCAAGAAATGGTCTCCACCAGAAATCCAAGAATGTGATCTATGGCAAGGAAACATATGTGGGGTGAGGTGTACGAGCCTCTGGTCGATGATCAATGGCCACAGAACCCCCATTTTGCCGAAAATAGCCATGAACGACCATTTTCAATAATACCGAAGGCTAACACCTACGGATTTTTGACCAAGAAATGGTCTCCACCAGAAATCCAAGAATGTGATCTATGGAAAGGAAACATATGTGGGGTGAGGTGTACGAGCCTCTGGTCGATGATCAATGGCCATAGAACCCCCATTTTGCCGAAAATAGCCATGAACGACCATTTTCAATAATACCGAAGGCTAACACGTACGAGTTTTTGACCAAGAAATGGTCTCCACCAGAAATCCAAGAATGTGATCTATGGCAAGGAAACATATGTGGGGTGAGGTGTATGAGCCTCTGGTCGATGATCAATGGCCACACAACCCCCATTTTTGTCGAAAATAGCCATGAACGACCATTTTCAATAATATCGAAGGCTAACACCTACGGTTTTTTGACCAAGAAATGGTCTCCACCAGAAATCCAAGAATGTGATCTACGATAAGGAAACATATGTGGGGTGAGGTGTATGAGCCTCTGGTCGACGATCAATGGCCACAACACCCCCATTTTGCCGAAAATAGCCATGAATGACCATTTTCAATAATACCGAAGGCTAACACGTACGCGTTTTTAACCAAGAAATGGTTTCCACCAGAAATCCAAGAATGTAATCTATGGCAAGGAAACATATGTGGGGTGAGGTTTATGAGCCTCTAGTCGATGATAAATGGCCACACAACCCCCATTTTTTATGAAAATAGCCATGAGCGACCTTGAAAATAGCCATGAGCGACCATTTTCAATAATACTAGAGGCTAACACCTACGGATTTTAGACCAAGAAATGGTCTCCACCAGAAATCCAAGAATGTGATCTATGGCAAGGAAACAAATGTGGGGTGAGGTGTATGAGCGTCTGGTCGATGATCAATGGCCACACAACCCCCATTTTTGTCGAAAATAGCCATGAACGACCATTTTCAATAATACCGAAGGCTAACACCTACGGATTTTTGACCAAGAAATGGTCTCCACCAGAAATCCAAGAATGTGATCTATGGCAAGGAAACATATGTGGGGTGAGGTGTATGAGCCTCTAGTCGATGATCAATGGCCACACAACCCCCATTTTTGTCGAAAATAGCCATGAATGACCATTTTCAAAAATACCAAAGGCTAACACGTATGGATTTTTGACCAAGAAATGGTCTCCACCAGGAATCCAAGAATGTGATCTATGGCAAGGAAACATATGTGGGGTGAGGTGTATGATCCTCTGGTCGATGATCAATGGCCACACAACCCCCATTTGGCGAAAATAGCCATGAACGACCATTTTCAATAATACCGAAGGCTAACACGTACGAGTTTTTAACCAAGAAATGGTCTCCACCAGAAATCCAAGAATGTGATCTATGGCAAGGAAACTTATGTGGGGTGAGGTTTATGAGCCTCTAGGTGATGATAAATGGCCACACAACCCCCATTTTTTATGAAAATAGCCATGAGCGACCATTTTCAATAATACTAGAGGCTAAGACCTACGGATTTTAGACCAAGAAATGGTCTCCACCAGAAATCCAAGAATGTGATCTATGGCAAGGAAACATATGTGGGGTGAGGTGTATGAGCATCTGGTCGATGATCAATGGCCACACACCCCCATTTTTGTCGAAAATAGCCATGAACGACCATTTTCAATAATACCGAAGGCTAACACCTATGGATTTTTGACCAAGAAATGGTCTCCACCAGAAATCCAAGAATGTGATCTATGGCAAGGAAACATATGTGGGGTGAGGTGTATGAGCCTCTAGTCGATGATCAATGGCCACACAACCCCCATTTTTGTCGAAAATAGCCATGAACGACCATTTTCAATAATACCGAAGGCTAACACCTACAGATTTTTGACCAAGAAATGGTCTCCACCAGAAATCCAAGAATGTGATCTATGGCAAGGAAACATATGTGGGGTGAGGTGTATGAGCCTCTGGTCGATGATTAATGGCCACACAACCCCCATTTTGCCGAAAATAGCCATGAATGACCATTTTCAATAATACCGAAGGCTAACACGTACGAGTTTTTAACCAAGAAATGGTTTCCACCAGAAATCCAAGAATGTAATCTATGGCAAGGAAACATATGTTGGGTGAGGTTTATGAGCCTCTAGTCGATGATAAATGGCCACACAACCCCCATTTTTTATGAAAATAGCCATGAGCGACCTTGAAAATAGCCATGAGCGACCATTTTCAATAATACTAGAGGCTAACACCTACGGATTTTAGACCAAGAAATGGTCTCCACCAGAAATCCAAGAATGTGATCTATGGCAAGGAAACATATGTGGGGTGAGGTGTATGAGCGTCTGGTCGATGATCAATGGCCACACAACCCCCATTTTTGTCGAAAATAGCCATGAACGACCATTTTCAATAATACCAAAGGCTAACACCTACGGATTTTTGACCAAGAAATGTCTGCACCAGAAATCCAAGAATGTGATCTATGGCAAGGAAACATATGTGGGGTGAGGTGTATGAGCCTCTAGTCGATGATCAATGGCCACACAACCCCCATTTTTGTCGAAAATAGCCATGAATGACCATTTTCAAAAATACCAAAGGCTAACACGTACGGATTTTTAACCAAGAAATGGTCTCCACCAGAAATCCAAGAATGTGATCTATGGCAAGGAGACATATGTGGGGTGAGGTGTACGAGCCTCTGGTTGATGATCAATGGCCACACAACCCCCATTTTGCCGAAAATAGCCATGAATGACCATTTTCAATAATACTGAAGGCTAACACGTACGAGTTTTTAACCAAGAAATGGTTTCCACCAGAAATCCAAGAATGTAATCTATGGCAAGGAAACATATGTGGGGTGAGGTTTATGAGCCTCTAGTCGATGATAAATGGCCACACAACCCCCATTTTTTATGAAAATAGCCATGAGCGACCTTGAAAATAGCCATGAGCGACCATTTTCAATAATACTAGAGGCTAACACCTACGGATTTTAGAACAAGAAATGGTCTCCACCAGAAATCCAAGAATGTGATCTATGGCAAGGAAACATATGTGGGGTGAGGTGTATGAGCGTCTGGTCGATGATCAGTGGCCACACAACCCCCATTTTTGTCGAAAATAGCCATGAACGACCATTTTCAATAATACCGAAGGCTAACACCTACGGATTTTTGACCAAGAAATGGTCTCCACCAGAAATCCAAGAATGTGATCTATGGCAAGGAAACATATGTGGGGTGAGGTGTATGAGCCTCTGGTCGACGATCAATGGCCACACAACCCTAATTTTTGTCGAAAATAGCCATGAACGACCATTTTCAATGACACTGAAGGCTAACACCTACGGATTTTTGACCAAGAAATGGTCTCCACCATAAATCCAAGAATGTGATCTATGGCAAGGAAACATATGTGTAGTGAGGTGTATGAGCCTCTGGTCGAAGATCAATGGCCACACAACCCCCATTTTTGTCGAAAATAGCCATGAATGACCATTTTCAAAAATACCAAAGGCTAACACGTACGGATTTTTGACCAAGAAATGGTCTCCACCAGAAATCCAAGAATGTGATCTATGGCAAGGAAACATATGTGGGGTGAGGTGTACGAGCCTCTGGTCGATAATGAATGGTCACACAACCCCCATTTTGCCGAAAATTGCCATGAACGACCATTTTCAATAATACCGAAGGCTAACACGTACGAGTTTTTAACCAAGAAATGGTCTCCACCAGAAATCCAAGAATG